>NC_134460.1:91038774-91340874 GCF_047948215.1 Lycorma delicatula
TTTGACAACAATATGTAAAAGAATTTTATCAGTTTATTTGTTGGTTTAAAAAATTAAATACTTTATAAGAGAGATTTTATTACAGGTAACTGAAAAAAAAAAATCAGACTTTTGTTAGTTAGCTTACTCTTAAAATCAATAACCAAATTTTGAATCATTATTTTTCAGAGTGTTTCAAGAGTTTTATATTTTTTATAAAGATATATGATGTCTCTTTGATATCACATTCTTGTATTCACAAAAGCACACATCCATCATGTTATCATTAATCACAATGTTTCGATGGCAATTGATGATGAAAATGATAGAAAACTCTTTATTTTTACCAACAAACCAAATAAATTCTATTTACAGTTTTATAATTTGTATCACAACAATTTTAGTAGCTTTTATAACTTCCTTTTAATGCCTGGTACTGGTCTTGTAATATCTGATATTATTACTAATAGTTTTTTGATCTGATGACTATCTAGACTGAGATTAAATTTGAATATCACATATTCATTTAGCATTACATTATTTAGTAATGTTTAATTGCATTAATATACAGTCCTTTGATATGTTTGTGCAGAATAAGAATCTATGATTTACTTGCACGAGATAAAATGCTTTTGTCTCTTTTTAACTGCTTTTATAAGTTTATTTATTTATTTATTTTTTTGAAGCTGTATAGTGCTTATCAAATTATACATTATGCAGTCAGTGTAGTCCAGTTTATATATTACTGGACCATTGTAACTGATGTCTGTATGTAGTGGTTCATTTTATTTTTCTATTCTGAAGGGTACAGTATGTCTATCTTTTCTGATTAATAAATTATTTTTTTTGGATCCTTGTTTAAGAATGTAAGACATATTTATAGTTTTCTCATCAATTTTTTTAATTTTTTCACTTTGTGTCGGCATGAGAAAATCAATGTGTTCTTACAGCTACTTGTAAGTACTAAGAATTTAATAATATTCAAGTGATATTGATATATTGACTATTTGTGGATTACACTTCTAAAAGATGAATTTTTGTATTTTTCAAAAATGTGCCTTTATCAGTTATTTTTTGTGTTGGTCAGTTAAAGAAAATTCATTGTATATTGTGTTTGTATCTGGCTATAAAGTTTAATTTATAATACAAAATTATGTATTTACTGATATACGAGGTGTGATAAAAAAATACGGTGAATGAATTTTTATAGCGCCAACTGCCGACGCTACATCCATATGCTGTAATTTGTCCAATAGCGTGATCAACTGAGACAGACAGGGACAAGTTGTCACACGTTCTAGCTTGCCAGTCAGCTGCCAGAGCCGCTAGAGTGAGGTTGTGTTTATCGTGTCTGTTGCACAACATGGATTTTGAACAACGCATTAACATTAAGTTTTGTTTTAAGTTGCAAAGGAGTGCCAAAGAAGCTCACGAAATGTTAGAATCGGTGTACGGCGATAATGTGGTAACTTTGAAGACTGTGTACAAGTGGTATGACCGATTTAAAAACGGAAATGAGTCTGTTGAAGACGAGCAGCGTGCTGGACGTCCAGTAACCTCAAAAAAAGTTGAAATTGTGCAAAAAGTGAAAACAATGGTTCGTTCAAACAGGCAAATGAGTATTCAAGAGCTATCGGAAGACCTTAACATCTCGTACAGATCCGTTCAAAGCGAAACGACATACGAAGAAAGCGACCAGAAAAAGGGACAATGGCTTCCTTCTTCACTACGACAATGCGCCGTGTCACACCTCGCTTCTCATTCATGAGTTTTTGGCCAAAAAAGTGTTCCTGTCTGTCCAAATCCGCCATACTCACCGGATTTAGCACCATGCGACTTTTGGCTCTTCCCAAAAATTAAAACTGTGCTTATAGGAAAATGTTTTGACACCATTGCTGACATTGAGAGGGCCATGACCGAGCAGCTGAAAGCCCTTTCGAAAGACGCCTTCCAGAAATGCCTCCAGTCATGGAGTCAACGTTGGGATAAGTGCATTGCTAGCCAAGGACAGTACTTTGAAGGAGATTAAATCGAATTCTATGTAACCTTATTACTTTTTTTAATAAAAAATTATTCACCATATTTTTTTATCACACCTTGTATAAATGTACATTCTAACATCATGTAACATATATTCAAATCTAACATGCTTACTAAATAGTGTTTTAAAAAAATGGCAGTAATAATGTAAACTGTTACTGGAGTAAAAAACAGCAGTACTAATCACTGAAGACGGCCAAAAAAATGACTGAAAGCATTATGACACGAGTTTAAAAAACTTATTTTTTGTTTAACATTAAATATTAATAATTTTAAATAATTACATTAAATTTGAATTTATAAATAGTTTATTTTTCTGTTTTATAGAAACAGATATGAAACATATATACAAAAAAAAAAAAAAATATAGTATAATAACAATGAACTAGTCAATGGCTTGCTATTAATAGTTTATCAGATTATTTATTTATGATTTATATTTTATTACAACATATATTATTATAGTGGATTGACTGTACAGTCATAAGAATATGTTGATCATACAACACCCATCAAGCTATCAATTACCAATTTATCACAAAACAAAAAAAGATGTTACCGAAAATTAAACCCTTTTTTAAATAAAGTACCCATGATTTATTGTTATTAAAACCATGTTTTTTAAGTATAAAAATACTAAAAATAAATAAGACTTCAAACTTATTTTAATATACTTACATTTAGAGGGAGAAGAATTTGAGAAAGGCGTGAGGAGGAATTGGTACATGTAAAGAACTTTTATCTACATCTTCAAGTTTTCCTTGGAATTCTGGATCAGTGTCAGCAATGCAAGGATGACCAATAGACTTCCAAAAGAGGCAGCGACAGTTTCTACACAACTGAATCATTTCAGCATATTCTTCACGTAAGCCAAATGACCTAAAAAAGTAATAAAAACAAATTGTATCAAAATTCTAATTATAACAAAACTGGATTAAAAAAATAAATACATTTATTACCTTCTTGTAGATGATAATTGTTTTGAAATATAATTCCATAATATGCAACTTTTTTGTAAGTTTTAATGAAAATAATTTTTAAATTACAGCAAGTATTCTGTATAGAAAACATTGAAAAAATTTAGACTGGGAGTTACTATAGTAAAGGATTGTAAAAAATAATTACTTTCTTAATTTGTGATATGTGTGCTGCCAATCACAAGGATGTTCTTCTTGATTTAATACACATGCTATTTGTTGGGGAGTGAAATGAAACTGGCATAACTCTCTCCAAATTCGTTGTTCATCACAAAGCCGGGCCATTACACTATATGCTTTACCAGATGCTTCCAAATCCTTGTGATCTGCCAACCTTAACAATACTTCCCTAATACATTCTTCAGGAAGATTTTCAAGTTTCGGAAACACATCTTCACCGGGCTGAAACACCAGAAAAGTAAATAATTATTTAAAAATATAACAATCATTAGAATACTGACACATATAAGTTTCATAAGCACTTTAGTCCATCAAGCAGGATTAAACTCAAACCAGCTTTGTGCTAGCTTAATCAACCAGACTAAAGAAGAAAATATTATCTTACATTTATAAATCTTAAGAAGGTATTCATATACAATACTTTCATAAGAAGGTATTCTATACTGAGAATGAAAAATACTAAAAATATCATCATCTGCTCTGAAGTAAGTTTCTTTCACCAGCTCACCAGGCTGGTGTAGTGGTTAACTTGTTATCACAAATCAGCTGATTTCAAAATCAAGAGTTCTAAGTTCAAATCCTAGTAAAGGCAGTTACTTTTATACGGAAATGAATACTAGGTCATGGATATTGGTGTTCTTTGTGGTTGCGTTTCAATTAACCATAGTTCTCAGGAATCGTCAACCTGAGACTGTACAAGATAAAAAAAAAAAAATAAAAAATTTTCATTTCACTTCATTTACATTCATACTCATCATCCTCTGAAGTAATATACCTTACAGTGGTTCTGGAGGCTAAACAGAAAAATAAAGAAGAAGGTCTCTTTCACCACATCTATCTCCATCTCTACTCTCAGTTAAATTTTTGAGATTCTCACAATAAAAATAAAGAAAGAATACTTTATAATATGTACAGCTTTGTTAAAAAAATGTGTATGTAATTTATCTATTAAATTACATACACATTTTTTTTAAAATGAAAAGTACATAATATTTATTTTAATAATTTCTGATATTTTTTAATTTTATTTTTATTGTTATTGAATTATTAACCTCATTAATTAATCAATATATTTAAATTAAAAAAAGAAAAAGTTAAAAAAAGAGATGAATTCTGATTGTAAGATCAAAATATTGTAAGATCCAAATATTTCATTAATTAAAATTTCATTTGGCTATAACTCTGGAACCAATGAAAATAAGTACTGCTTATGTATATAGCTGAAAAGGCTCTCAATGAGGGCTTATTACTGCAGTTAAGAAAAAGTCCAAAATCCAAACTATTTTTGATTTTGAACTTTTTTGGACACTTTTGGTTCAGTAGATTGCAATCAAAAGGGGCGGTGCACAACTAGATGTTACAACAGTCCTAAATCCAAAATTTCAACGTTCTACAGCTAATTAGTTTTTAGTTACGCGAGATACATACTTATGTACAGATGTCATGCCGGAACTAGTCAAAATGGATATTTTCCTTGAGATCTGAAAACTGAAATTTTTTGCAATCACAATACTTCCTTTACTTCGTACAAGGAAGTAAAAATGAGTACGACAAGGATATGTAGTTCATCACTTTTACTCTCAAACTTATTGTAGACAATACGGTAACGGTGTTTTAAGGGTGAAACAGAAAATTTATCAGAAGATAAGCATATTAATATTCACTAATGACTATGATGTTTTGCAAAACCAAAAATATTTTGAAAGACATGGATTCATTTACTTTGAGAAATTCATTGGAAAAATAAATTTAAATAAAAAAAAAATAAGATGATTAACGAGACAAAAAAAAGGTAATGAAAGAAGGAAGTGGAAAACTTGTTAAGACAAGAATTATATTAAGACAGTATACACTTTCATAAAAGAGAAAAACGTTTAGAAAAATTACTCCCACTTTAACATTCAGATATTTTGCAGAATAATGATATTTACATATGAAAGAGGGTGGATAAAAAGAAGGCCATTCTGGCCTCTAACTAATTTTAAAAGACAGGATTAAGAAGAAGACTTGTATGGCATTTGTAGAACTATTTAAGGAATTTGATAGAAGGAAATTTTAAAGAAAATTGGACAGAAATATAGTGAAAGAAGTCAAACTGTACAAGAATCAAGAAACAGTTATAAAATAGATGATAGCAAATTTTGATTCAGAAAGGAGCGACATGAATGTACTTTGTTCGCAACATTCCATTTCATTTTTTATTTAAAAGTAATAAAAGAATCAAAAGAAAAAATTGTGAATGTTGTTAAAAACACCAACTCTAAGGAGATGAAAACAATCCAAGGAGAAAAAATATATTGAGATTCACTGATGACATAGTTGTTTTAACAGAATCAGAAAAATGAATTATAATAAATTCTAAACAGTATTGTTTAAGAGTGAAATTCAGTTTTAAAATAAATAAAGGTAATGAAATGCGAAAGAAACCAATAAGGAGCTAATAGTAACAGAATATCAAGAGAGGGAATCATAAGAGAAGAGAAGTCAGAAAATTTTGTTTTTTAGGTAGGAAAATTGCAAAGAAAGGTCATAGTATTTTGACAGATAAGTATGCTTGTATTTTTATACAAGCGCATTATATTGTTATTTTTATGATCAATGAATTAGGAAGAGATCTTAAAAAATATTTGTCTAGAGTGTAGTGCTTTATGTTATAAAATATGGACAAAATAGAAAGAATAAAGGAAAACAATTGAGATCTTTGAAAAGTAGTGTTACAGGAGAGTGAGGATTGAGGTGTTACAGGAGGATATATAGGTTGATAGCAAACTAAATGAGGTCTTAAAATAAATAAGAGAGGAGAGAAATTTATGGAAGAATTTTATAAAAAAACAAACTAGGTTATTAGGCCTTGTATTAAATCATTCACGTTTAGCTAATTTCATTACAGAGATGTGTAGTATATAATCACAAAGGAAGACAGATTCCAATATGTAAAAAAAGGTAAGTCAGAGTGTAAAATGTTAAGGTTAAAAGATTAGGAAAGAACCGAAGAAGATGCACAAGATTCAGATGACTGATGATTCAGAAAAACTGATAATGTTGTTTCTTCAGCAGTAGAAATACAGCTGTTGCTCATAATAATGCAAATTTGCAGAATTTTTATTAAGATGTATAATTGCAAAGGATGGTCAAAATAAGGAAGATATTACAAAAATGTCACAAGCAAAGGAGACCTTTTATGCAGGAAAGAAGTTTGCTATTACTGAACATAAATTTAGGATTTATAGATTCTTTAAAAATATTTGTCGGAATGAATCACTTGCAGAATGAAAAGTGGACAAGAAGGAAACCAATCTAATCGTAAATTAAGGATGTTCAATTATGAAAGGAAAGAAATGAACTTTACTCCCACACTACATATCCGATGCATAAAATATCCAATTTCTAATAATTTATTTAATGCTTTTAATTAGTTTTAGTAATAAAAAATCATATCCTTTAATTGAAATATGTGTAATTTATATTTTGAATGCTTTAAAGTGATTGCATGTATTTCTTTATGATATGCATCATCTACTTCAAGTTGAAGGTACATTAGTTCAACAATGTTATATTGGGTTGGCAAGAAATTTTGGTTTTGTAGTATGAAATAAAACTCAATTTTTTTATTCAAAAAATGAACTCTAATCAATTATATATTTTCCATTTTGTTCGATAAGCTTTTATAATCTTTCTGACAACTTCATAGTTCTGTACTCATAGAATTTCTGGGCTTTATCAGTAAAAAACTGACCTAAGTGTGATTTCATCCTTTATGATCATTAGTGTAAGTTTTACCACTCAAAAGTGTTTTGCAAACTTTGAAAAAATGGTAATCTGATGGTGCAAGACCATATGGGGGATAAGACATCACTTTCCAACCAAGCTCCAGTAATTTTCCATGAGCTAGCAAATATGTCTGAGGCCTTGCATTGTCTTGGTGGAATATGATTTCTTTGCGATTTGCCAATTCTGCCTGTTTTTTTTCTATTGCTTCCTCCAGTTTCATTAGTTGTTGACAGTAAGCATTCTCAACTGATTGTTTGGTTCCTTGGAAGCATTTCAAAATACTCAACACTTTTTGTAATCTCACCAAATTGACAGAATGATGTATAGAAAATGTTATTATTGATAAAAAAATACTCTGAGAAACAAATGCTTTATTAAATAAATACATATATAAGTAACGGCTAAGGACTACAATGGTAGAATGAGTCTTGGCCTGCTCATGTATTGAAGTGTCAATGTACTTTAATATCCACCATCTTAATTTAAACTTTCAAGATGAAAAAAAAAATTAACAAAATGAAATTCTCACATAAATAAATTAAAAAAAAAAAAATATATATATATATGTAGAATACACTTCTGCAGTAGACATATACAGTATACAGATACTGTACAGAACCATTTTCCAGGGGTGTACAGTTTACCACCTTTATCTTTATATATTTGTAAAGAATGTAATTTTAGAGCTCTTGACTCTGATACTGGTTCTCTTCAATAAATATTCAATTTATGCGCTCACACACATGCATGCACACACATTCCCTTTTAGCATCTATTTAAAAGATAATTATATTGCAAATGTAAATAAAGATTTTCTATACTTCATTACAGTCAATGTTTGGTTTAATGGACTAACTGGGGGATGCCGATGTCCATTTTTTGTCAATCTTCCAGACGTTTTAGCAACAATGAAAACTGTTTCCTGGTTTCTCAGTTTTACAGAAATTGCTAATGCAGAAACAAAGAGTGTTTGTTTTGATTTAGAAAAGAACCTTCAAAAACTGTATTACAACACAAAATGTTAAAAACAAAACAAAATAGCCATCTTTTTGCGGAAAAAGTCATTTTTACAATTTTCTCTATTTTCTTTTACGCTAATGTATTTGTATTTATTATTGCATATTTTTGTTTTATTATATTATTTTATTATGGAAATAAATTATTATTATTTTTAATGATTATTATTTTACTGTATTACAATACCCGTGTAGATGGCATATTAAAGTAGTTCCACTAAACTACCTAAACACTGGTTATTGTGACTATCGGTTTTAATGACCTAAAATTACTGGTTCCTTCAAGGAACAGGTGATATTTTATTTAATTTATACAAATGTTTTGTTTTATAAAAAGCTAGTCCGTTAAATCGAGCATTGAACGTACTTAACAGAGTACTCAGCAACAGATTTTGATTAATAACAGATATTAACAATCTAAATCTTAAAAAAGGTAATATAATATTTCCCAAAATCAATAATTTTAATTTATATTTAAATAAAAATATTTTATTCATGATAAATAATGTATCAAAAATATAAAACATTTTGGTGGCAACTTTTATGAGTATTTAAAACAAAAGTTTATGAGTACATAATGAAAATAATCTTAAATTGTTAAAACCTTAAATATTTTAACTGTAATCACACTTAAGACGAAAAAAAGATTTTCAATACCTCTCTAATTTGGATATGATTTGCAATATTCAGTATTCTATTTATAGTAATAAGATGATTTTCCCAAAGTTGTGTGCTGCCAAGCGGTCGACCCCAACAAGCACAATCAATCATTGCTCTTAGTTGTCTTAATAATTTATTAAGTAGATGAATATTTTGTTGACTTGCTGAGACTGCAACACACACAAAATATAAAATATTTAACACTTATTAATGAACAATCTATTATTTTTCATATATAATTACAGATCAAAACATGCTTTCATTTAGATATATACAGAATGTATCACGAAGTTCTTCCAGGACTTTCATAATCTATTCTACTTTTGAAAATAATGGAAAAAGTTCATATTAACATGTCCTAAAATGCTTCGTTGCAAGTTATGGCTAGTGAAACATTTCACTTGGATTTCAGTTACCACGGTGAAATGAGGTCGTACTGAAATTTTTAGGATGAATTAAGGGGCAGAATTAGTGATTACTTATAGTTTTTTACTTAATTTTTTTATAGATGTTAACTAGCAAACGAAGCATTCTTTATATTAACTTTTTTCATTATTTTCACGAGTAGAACAGGTTATAAAAGTCCCGGGAGAATTTTGTGATATACCTGTAGTATAAGAATGAGCTAAGTATTTGACACCAACACAATGAATAGGAATAATGGACGATTAATACATTTCAAACGTAATAAAAAATAATTCAAACAGACAATAGACAATAATTTTAAAATCAAAATGGCAGAGAAATATGAAAGAAAAATGCTGATCATTATTTTCCACATCACATAATTTATCAATTTAAATAAGAGGTTGACTTCTTTCAAGTACAAAATCAGTAATTTCATACACATTTTGTATTAATGTATGATCCATCAGTTCTATTATTTTCAACCAATAAGAATTTTTTATTGATGTACTTTTGGAACAATAGCATCGTAATATCCTCTGTTTGACTCTTAATAGTAGCATCGAAACACATAATGAAACTACATAAATATTAAGAGTAAAACAAATGTAGTTTTAACAGAACAAAATAAAACAATTAAAAAATGTAAAGTTGTTTTTTAGATGTTACTGGAGATTAAGTATCATTTTATTTCTATAAACACAATTTATTTAAAACTACATCAATCTATTAAATAAAAAATAAATTACAAAATTTACATTAAACAAATAACAAAATAATACATTAATAATAACAAAAGAATACTTATAATTGATAAAATAACAACTGATATTAATGCACTTGCAATTGTAATTAAGTGATCTTTATATAATAATTATTCATTCTACTTATCCAATAAAGCAAAAATACTCTTAATAAAAAAAATAAAACAAACATTTATTTTTTACAATAATTGGGGTTCAATTAATTAATATAGTAGGTTTGAGTTAAAAATCAATATTCAAAAAAAAAGGGGAAAAAAATTATGTAAAACTAGACCTAATCTCAACAACTTATGAAACATATAAAAATAACTTATCTATTCAATAAAAACTTATTTCTTATAAACAAATTAAATCAATAAAATTAATTGAGAAAATATTTTTAATAAATCAAATTTTACTTTGCATTCATGTGGTTAATGTAAAAGAATCTAACAAAATACTGATGACAAGAAATTTCCAAATATATCTAAAAATGATTATGCAAAACAACTGTATGACCAGTCATACTTCATAAAAATATTCTAAAAAAATGAAAACACTATTCATGGTGCTTAAAGATGACAAATATGTAGGACAATTTTAAAGAAAGTGGACAAAGTTGGTTAAATAAATGTAGAATATAATAAATCAGAGGAAATAAAAAATAATATATAAATTTTAAATTTCAGAAGTTTGTGCAAAATTTGCTAAATATTAACAACTTTACTAACTCTCAATTCAGCATCAATTTGAAAAGTTGAAATTTATAAAAGAATCCATATAGGGTTATTTTTTTATTTTAAAGGAGTTTTTAAGCAGCAGCTTTCATTTAAAAAAATTATTTTAATTAAATTATTAATTTATCTGCATTCAGATAATAAGTAGGCTATTAAAATTAGCTGCCTACAAAAAAAAAAAACTAGCTATTTGGAAGAACATAACATTGATAAACTTGAATCCTGATAAAAATAGGAAAATACAAGAATACAAGAAATGGCTGTAGGACTGCTATTAAGAATGAGCCAAACACTTTCTGAAATGTGAAAATATAAATCACTTAGTAGTTTTCTGATAATTTTTCTTTAATTTTCACATGTTTAAATTATTAAAATATTAGTCAAGAAGAAGTACATCATATGTTATAATAATTCTTATAACTAAGGATGATCACAAAAAAGAAAAGTATGTTTAAATTATCTATGTACACAATGCCATTTTTTATAAAAAAGAATACCTTCCACTTAAGTTATGAGGACAGCTTACAGTTAGACATCAAATTAACACTATCACAAAAAAAAATCACTGAAATCAGTCCATTTGGTGAAAAGTAAGGATTAAGCATATCTTAAAATTAAATGAGTCAAACTGAGAACCTCTATCTAGCTTAACAGTTAAAAAGTGTATAAAGAATAAGATTTGTCAAAGAAGTAAAAAAGGCCAAATATTTAGGAGAAATACTATGAAAAAAAAATTGATGGGGACACCACACTACTTCCTTGTATGCCTATTAAATTACATATACACACTTTTTTAAAATGAAAAGTACATAAAATTTTATTTCATTAATAACTTCTGATATTTTTTCATTTTTTTTATTGTTATTACTGAATTATTATTTATTGGTAAAGATTTTTTTTACAATCAGAGGTTAATAACTACTACTAAATCAAAATATTTAAATTAAAAGAAAGTTAAAAAAAGAAAGGAAATGAAGTCTGATTTGAACTGATTTCTTGTAAGATGTAAATATTTCATTAATTAAAATTTTATTTGGCTATAACTGGAACCAATGAAAATAAGTGCCACTTATGATGTATCATTGAAAAGCTCTCAATAAGGCCTATTACTGCAGTTAAAAAAAAGTCCAAAACCCAATTTGTTTTTGATTTTGAGATTTCTTGGACACTACGGCTCAGTTGCAATCAAAAGGGGAGGTGTACAACTAGATGTTACAACAGTCCTAAATCCAAAATTTCAACATCCTACAGATATTACCAATTGTTGTTGAGTTATGCAAGATACATTCATATGTACAGACATCAAGCTGAAACTAGTCAAAATGGATTCAGGGATGGTCAAAATGGATATTTTCGTTGAAATCTGAAAACTGAAATTTTTCATGATCACAACACTTCCTTTACTTCATACAAGGAGGTAAAAATATAAAAAAAATTGGGTACCATATGAAAAGGCATTTAAGGATCAGGTAGAGAGCATTACAAAAGATGAAGTACTTACCAACTTTACAGTGTCAGAATTGAATCTGCTTTTTTTTACAAAAAATCAAACTTACTTTCATGGATTTCCTACAACTAAGGGCCTTACTTTCAAGAAAAATAAAACAACATCAATATCCTAAAAATAAAAGAATAAGGATAAGTAGGGCATAACTTCTTCCCTGGTAAACCTTTCCATTGATATAGCAGTTTTCGGTAACAATACTAAAATATTTGGGATTTATATTACGTTCACAGTTGCCAATTATAAAACTACAGCCTGGTTAACAGTAAGATGGGTCTGGCTAAGGAAATTACACTATTTTTAGTTTATTTCACTATTATGGCCTGATACACATGAAGTAGACAGATATTTTAATAACAAAGATTATCTGGATGAAATGACAAATGGAAAAATGCCAGACTCATGTCATGAATTAAAGCAAAGACCAGCTGCTAATCTGAAGGGCAAAATACTAATTGATACACCAACTGGTCAAAAAATTTCTCATTAGTAATAATTAAAAACTACCGAAAGTAAAAGCTTTTATCTGTATCTAGGATGGAGAACAAAAGTAATAAATTAGGTCCACCATATAATCTAGCTTTAACACAAAAGTTGTATGATGATTCAGATTCCAGTATCTTGTTCCATGATACATGCTAAATACATGCTATGATACATGCTTTGTTCCATGATACAGGCTAAATACACTACAAAAAATTTAATATGCAACTGTGCAATGGACCAATACATTTGTCAACATAAACACATGATCTATTTTTAAAGTTTTGTGTGATAAAAATAATGCATTATTACCATTAAATACCATAAAAAACAAGCAATTCTTTTACGTTAAAAAATTAAGCTATTGATAATTATTGAATTCAAAATCAACCAACTAAATTAATGAAAATAATTGCTGTACTATCAGCTGGTACTACATATTATAAAACAAAAATCTACTAAAACAGGGATTTTTTGCAGATTTTTTCTTAAATGTTAGGGAGTGAAAGAGTTATGGCATTAGTTAAGACCATCCTGGTTTCAAAATCTTCATACGCTACATTAAAATTTCACATTTATTTAGATGCTACTGTGATAAATCTATATATACAGTCAAATAAAATTATCCTTCTTTCTTGTCGTAATAGTTGTAATTGCTTATATTGCTAATTTATCTTCTGTTAATTTTAAATCAATATTGTAACAAACATCTTTACTACATAGAAAGTTATTTTATTCCACAACTAATTAATTATATTTGATGAACCAAATATTAATGAAAAAAATATTTTTTTCATTAATCATATTTTAGCATTAATCCATAAGTAATACTATAAAATTATCCAGGTTGGGCAGAGAAAATGAGATTTTTTGAATAATTTCTATTTTTAGAAAAATCTGTGTAATAACACAGTAATTACAGAGTTAAATTTCAATCATGGGGCTAGGCTTAAAGCCACATGATACCATTATTGTTGAAAAACCAATATTTTAATATATGCTAACATTAAGTGTGGAAAATAAGAAATTGCAATGTCATCCATTTTGGTTCCATGCTGCTGGATTAGTTGCCAAAAAGTATCAATACATTTTGGTACATGCATCCTGGTATGGCAGCCACCCTGCATTGAATTGCTGCCTAAGATGTGGTTTTCCTTTTAACACGGTTCTCTGGCATAAATTTTGGATTTTAAATAATCCCATAGGGAGAAGTCACATACAGAATGATTGGATGAATGTGATGACAAGTTGATGTCTCCATGTATGTAAATTAAACATTCAAAAGACATCCTCCTTAATAGTTTTATTGAAATTCTAGGCATGTAAGCAGCTGCCTGTTTGAATCACAGTTTAGTCGGTTTATGCACCTTCTGTGAAATTCTGGAGTGAAAAGGTTCTGCTGTATTCAAATCTACCATTCCGAATTTACTGTGATTTCTGACTGCCTTCTGCAAAGAAATAGAGGTTGATCACCCCAAACTTTGTCATTCTGCACTACTCACTCTGACAGGTGGCAATGGGCTTCATCACTCATAAGGATTACTATGCTTTCTGTTATCATTTCCAACACTGTATCTGTGAAAACTCAGCACTGTTCCCGATACTATTTCCCAGTACTTATATATACAGTAAAAAAATCTTAACTAATCTAAAACAAAACTAAGCTCTGAATTTTGTAACAAGGTAAAATACCTTGATAGGCAACTTCCTCTAACATATTGAAAAGGACTTTTTGAGCACAGCCTGATAATGCGGTCAATTTGTGAGATATAAGGAGATCCAATAATTTGCATATATAGTTGAAACGTCGGACATCGTGAACTGCAGATCGGAAATCTAGCCTTTTAAATGCATCACTAAGCCCATTGAAACCAGCAATCTAAAACAAAAATAAATTATTTAAGCAATATATTTTTCTATTTATAAACTATTGTAAAAATTAATTTTTTAAGTACAATTGGGCTGGACATTATTAACTATTAGTGACAATTGGGAAAAAGCTTCAAGGAAACTCAACTCGGCACCTTAATCCAGAATTACTTTATTAATTTTAATTAAGTCTATTTTGATACTTAATAACAACCTTCATAACCTGTAATATTAGGTCAACAAAATTTTTTTCTTAAGAACAAGCTTCTAGATACATGAAACGTCTTATTTCTAAATCTGCTAACTACACAAAAAATTATAGTTTTTGAGATTAAACAGCCAGCACCAGCAATTTCTATAGCATGTTAAATTTAGGTGTTTCTAGAAGAGGGCTCACTTGGCGATTAGCTGGCTCATCTAATTCTCTTTACATCTAACTGACCAAATCCTGGATAGTCTATTAGGCTGATATTTTTAAAAATTAATAATTTATGGGTTTTTCATATGGAGCAAAATCATGCTATTGATTTAATCTCCTCTTAGGACTCTTCTAATAGTGTTTTAAAATACAGTATGTTTTTATCCATAGGTTTATATATCTCTATCGGTGGTGCTGGTTCCACTATTAATTATATTATCATACTGCCACTATGGATATAATTTTAAGTTATGACTAGTTGATTTAGTTCATATCAGGTATATTACCAGGAAATAAATGTAAAAATTTGTAATATAATTATATAATAAAAAAAAAAATATATAATGAAAATGTAAGGTTAAGAACAAGAAAAGTTTATTTAAATTAATGAATTTCTAGTAATGAGAATAAAATTTTACTATTCTAAACAAAGATGACTTGCAGCAGCATAGTAAAAATTGAAAGGCATGACATACTTCTAACTTTCATCAGCTAATAGTGACACATCTGCATTAATGTGAATTAAAATCAATTATCCAAAATGAAAAATCATCTGTAAGTGAAAGAAAGTAAAACTATCAAGATGCATGTATACTTTTTATGAATAACTTTCATCTAATATTAAATGAATATAAATAAATGCAAGCTTATTCATTGACACAGTAAACACTGTATTCTATTTTCAAACATAAATTTATTAATGCAAAGCTTTCTTTCTCATATAACATATCTGAAGTAAATTAACAAAAAAAGGAAACATAAATTTTTTATTTTCTGGCTATTTTTAGTACAGAATACTGTAAGTGTTATAATCAATCAAAATTTTGGGCAACAGCTATTTTAAATTTATAAAATTTCTAGTTCTTCCAAGTTCAATTATTAAAAAAACGTGGGTGGATCAACTATGTATGTATGTGTAAGTGTGTGTGTGTATTTATTTATTTTATTAGATCAACCAAAGTACAGAATAAATAAAGTGGGATGACTTCCCTTATTTCACTATATATGCAGGAGTGCTTTCGCAATTTATTCACATCATCTGCTGCATTATATATTCATCTCATATTGCAAACGTCAAAAATATAATAACATATCATGCATTTATTTATAATTTAAAACCTTTAATCTTTTTTTTATTTTAAACATTGATTCAAACATTTGATTCAGTTAAATTAAAAATTAAAACAAAATTTAAAAATATGAAAAATTAACATTAAATTGTAAAAATATAACTTCAAGGCATAAAATCAAATTAAAATAAAAATAAAATAAAAATAATTTTAAGTAAAGCAATTATACATGAGTTGTCCATTCAACAGAACTTACTTTACTATAACGATTATACATCACTATCAAAGTAGATAGATGGTGGTGCCATCTACTGCAGCTTTCAAAATACTGTCATCCTCATATTCTGTCTGAAGGTTGATCATATTAAATTCATTTTAATGTATATATATATATATATCTCCCTTAATATTTGTATTCATATTATATTTTTTCATTTCCAGTATTCTTAAATTTGCCTTAATATCAGATATTGTATGTTTATTCTTTTTTATAATATCTAAAATGTTCCACAAATCTAGCCTTAAATGATCTAGTGATCTTTCCTATATAAATATTGTCACAATCATTACATTCAATTTTATAAATACCACTCAAATTATATAAATCAGATGAATTATTATGTTTATTACTTATAAATACGCGTGGGTGTGTAATAATTTAATATTTGGAATAAGATATTAACTATAAAAAAAAAATATTAGAAACATCAATTTTTTGACAACATTTTACGAGACAAGCTATAAATCTATATGGAACGGAAAATACTTAAGGCAATTCTCTCAAGTTAAATAATTGGTTGTATTATTTTTATGAATTCCACCCACTAAACCTCAAACAATTTACACTAATTTTCTCTACACACACACACACACACACACACACACACACGCACGCACACGCACACACACACACACACACACACACACACACACACACACACACACACACACACACACACACACACACACACTTTATTCTTTTGTATGATCTAAGTTATTTTTTTCTTATGCACATAATTTAATTTTTAAGACAAAAATAGATTCATAAAAAAATAAAATAATATGTTACATCATGAAAATAATGTAATTAAATAGTTTACTAGTGTAAAATTACTGCACCGCACCTATAATTATTATAGACTGTTACAAATAAATTAAAGCTAATTTTAATGTATATTAATATTTGAAAAATCATTATAACTAAAAAACAAACTTACACATGTGGCATTACATGTTTAAGAGGCAAACTATCTTAATAACAACTCAACGTCTAGATGATGGATCCGCCAAATGGGACGAGCTTATTTTTTCAGAATTTTCAATAAAAAAAAATGTAAACTGTTTATTTTCATTTACTGACTGCTAAATAAGAATTAAATAGTTATGTTGTAAGGATCATGGTAGTACAAATTAGTTGAAAAATAACATTACAAATTTCAATGAGAAAAATGGAATTTTCATTTGTTTTTGCAAAAAAATACCAAAATAATGTTAAGAAAATAATTAAAAAAAAACAGTTTACTAAGATTATGAAAAACTGCATGATTATATCAAAACATAGCATTAAAATATAACAAATTCCTTAGTTTATTTTTGTTGATGTAAATTTTACAAAACATCAATAATCTAAACCATGTTGGCTTTTGACTACCAACTGAGATGATATTAACAACTTATTTACTAAAGTTCAATTTAAATGATTAGATTCCAGTATCTGAGTTTAACAATTTATTTTTAACAAATGACCTTCAATCTTAAAATCTATAACAACCTGCACAGCTAAAAAGGAATTTTCACCTAAATTAACAATCACTTAACTATAGAAAGGAAAAAAAATCATTCTAAAGCTCACAACAAACACTAAATGGAATAATGTTTCTATATCCAAAGAACTGCACACCTTTTTTTTATACAAGTGGGATTTTATAAACATGGGAGCTCTACATAGTTTAACATGGATACATACACTTTAAGCTTAAGTGAGAAATGCCATAAAAATAATTAGGTTATGTATTGCAGCTATAATTGCACTCAAATCTGTTGAATGGTTTCCTAATCAAACTAATATATTTCCACTGTAAACATTATAAAAAAAAATGAGTACAACATAACGACAATCAGGTAACAATGGCAATGGCAGGTATGGAGCACTAGTATGGTCCATCATGCTGGAAAGAAGGAGAGCTTGTGCAATTCTTAGCTGGGGTGCACAGGGCTATTTCCCTTTGGTAATGTGTGGGTACAGGACCAATATGGACAATACTGTTGGTGTAGTAGTTGGACTTACAAACCCAAATCTTCTCACTGAAAAGAAAGAGGAAATGCTCAAGGGAGCAAGTAAGACAAATGCAGTGGCTTCATTTGTCCGCAGGTGGCAGAAGAAATGGGATCATTCAACGATGGGTAGATGGATACTAAGGACTGATCCTCAACCTCCAAAGATGGCTGGACCAGAAACACAGAGAACTGGAGTATAAATTGGTTCCAGTTATTTACTGGTCACAAGTGTTTCAAAGCATAATTATGCGCGCGGATGTTGTACCCACTCTAGATACGAGTTGCAAGGAGGAAAACATCACAGAACACAGCAGTGTTTGTATTCCGATCAGTTCCTGCAGCATAGAGAATTCAGCGTACTTTCCCCAGGTAACAGCACGGGAACTATTTTGCAGATCAAACAGGCATGACAGATGTCGTTGGTTAAGATCATCTGTACAAAGATGACCTTAACCTTAAGAAATGCAGAGTAAATAATTCCCCCTGAGTTTCCCTTGGGGCTGTGTTTATATTAAAGCAGGTTCACCCCAAGGTGGATTTGATGATAGTTGTTGGCATAATTTTATATATATTAATAATTTATATTATCACGTATTTGTATAACTATTATAAAAGTGATCCCTAATTAAATATTATAATGTATTTCATGTTTTGTTTTAAATTTAAATCATATTTAAATGACTGCTTTGTACACAGGAATTCAAATTATTAATTCCACAAATGGAATTATAATGAATGTGCATTCATAAGAATTAAATTAAAATGGAATTCATCTAACCTCTCTAGTACATTTAATAGTGATGTGGCAATGAGGCTGTAACTGGACTGATCCTCCATCTGAAACATACAACATCCATTATAAATAATTCACAAAAGATATCTTTTACTTCTAAAAATGTTTCAAAATTTAAATGTTTAAAAATTTCTTGTTTGTGCTATTTATTTCTGTAGTCTTAATGCTGTAATATATATATATACACATATATATATATATATATTGTTGCCTAATGGCTTTGACGGCACATGGCACTTACTAACCTTATGGCAGCCCTGAAAAGAGCTGTTTTTGTCGTCAATTGGCTTCCACAGCTCATTGTAATTACCAACCTTATGCCCTGTCAAGGGCTGTTGTTGTCGAATGGCTTTGATGGCTCATAATTCATAACCTTGTGGTGGTCCTGAAAAGGGCCGTCTTTTGCATTAGCTCTGAGAAGAGCTGTTGGGTCTGGAAGCTGGTCACCGGCGAAGTAGGGGAGTTGAGGCTCGTCCATTGAAGTCAGACCGGGCATCCCCTCAGTGGTAGAGTTGGGTTCCCCCTACAGCGTGGTAGTGGTAGCCCCCAGAAGCCCGTAGTGTCGGGTTGGCGTCGGTCGTCCTTCGCCGGCACGGCCTAGGCGGTTCTCCCCGAGCGATCCCACACTTGGTCGGCTACTGCTGCTGAGTCCGCCGGCCAGGACGATTGAAACCCGGTGAGCTAGAGCGGGAAGGTAGCATCCGCGTCCAGCAGCTCCCTAGGCAGGCCGGCCTGGCCTGCTGCTCCATGTGACGATGTTGGTATCTGCCTGGAGGTCCCACGTTGAGGCCGCCGGGGAACTTCTGTCTTATTCCATCTTATTTTTCTTCTTGTCTTCTCCAGGTGGTGGTCGACGATGAATTGAAAATTCACTCTCGTACACGCTCTTTTATTGGAGCCTGAGAGTGGTGAGGCCACAGTGCCACTATGGTGGGAGAGCTGAGTGGCGGTAGTGACGCTTGTATCAGCACGTCTGTATACTGTGCACAACTCACATCTGCGTTGATATACCGTGTTAGTCGGTCGTTATTAAATTAGGCATACATGTGGTAACAATATATATATATATAGATAAAGCATCCAAGAAATAAAACAGACATTTAATTAAACGCTTTCTCAGAAAGTAGTGATATTCACTTGATTAATTTGTCCTTACCTGACAGGGTTAAGTGTCAGCTCTTAAAGGCAGACTATTAACTGCATTTTGCATATTACATTTTATGCTAATAAGCAACAACATATGTGGCTCATTAAATTCAATAGGAATGTATTCTTCACATTCCCAAGTTGCCAAGTGAAAAAACATACTATACTTGGGAATGCTGTACTACACTATTTTCACAAATAGGTTATTACTTACTCCCACATTGCATGTAACATAAAAATTGTATATGTCTTTTAAAGACTTTTACAAAAAAAAAAAACTATTTTGTTCTATTTTTTTATATAAGAAACTAATTTTTTAAATATTTGGCATTTTTTCCCCGTACACCCCTGGACTGGATCTGCAGTCAAGCATGACTCAGCCCAGGGGCATGTCCTTGCAACTCTAATGGGCCTCCCCGCCTGCTGGCAGTAGGTCTGGCATGGCAGGTCGGCCAGTCGGTTCTGGATCTTCTTATTTTAGTTTGCCTGCCTCTGACTTCAGGCATCTCTACATCAATAAAAATCTTAAATGACTGCTATTTTGAAAAATATTTAGTTTTGTCTTTGATATACCATTTAAAGGTCATGAATAAAATTTGTATACTAAATTTTGATTCAATGTCTTATCTAAAAGTGAAATAATTAATTATTTGAGAAAAAAGGCGGACAGAAAACAAACCATTTGTAGATCTATGTTAACAGAGCCAGTGTGTTATTGGTGTTATCTCATATAGTGGTATTTTTGTGGCTGTACAATAAGCCTTAAGGCTCTATTGTCTACCAGGAAAAGCCAGCCACCTGCTAAATGCAATAAAAGAAACACTATAGTCATTGGATTGAACCTCCATGTAGAATTCAAAATCATTCATTGATAAAATATTTGCACCATCAATCAAATATATGAGTGCAGTATGTATATAAGAAAAACAAATAATAAACTGCTTTTAAAGATCTGTGGATTAGAATATTTTTCAAGGATTTCACACATTTCTCTCCCTTACTTTTGCTAATCTTTTAATATAAAAATGTAAATGTAAGATGATATAAGGTATACATAAATGAGATTCAATGTGGTATTTTTTTAAGTAATCAGAACAATTTATCAGGTATGTGAAATAGAATAATTGGTGTAGAGGGATACATAGCCCTGAAGTGTAAAAACAGATTTAAAACAGGAGAAGTTCCGTTTTCAACTTCCTAAAAATATATCCGCAATAAATAAATGATAAAATATTTCATACTAATTTAATAATAATTTCACATGTTCAATAAATTTTTATGGCTAAAACTGATAGGTATATTTCTAATAAGTAATAAAAAAGAGGTTAAAAATAACAACAATCCACTAAAAAGGGGCGGTGACCTCATTCTTGACACATGTTTAGTTCTCCTTCAGCAAAGAAACAAGACACATATGCAATACATCAGTAAATTATAGTCTATGCTATACTACAAGTAGTAATAACCAAAAGTTATTTATTGAAAGGAACTTAGCATTATGATTTTAACAGACTATATGCAATACTACTACTTGGCTACTTTTACTACCTCTTCTAACAGTTAACTCTCATAAATCAAACAAAATGCATTAAATGTTGCACAACGAATTGCTTATTATCTTTATTCTTTTAATGCTCGAGGCACTAAGCTACTAGACATATACATGCATGCACACACGCACTTTTACACGCACTTTTACACACACATAACAATTTTAATAAATATTATAAAATTTTTTTTTTTTTATTACTGTCTTATTTATAAAAGGAAATATGGGTATGTTAACTTAAACAAGTTCAAGAAACGTGTAAACCATATTCAGTGCAGCTTACCCTTTGTACCAAGTAAAAAAAAAAAAAAAACAAAACTGAAAACAGTTCTGCAGAACTTTTCCAGCAGCTATTACATTAGATATTTAATTTACATTAAACACTGTGATACAATGTGTAAATTTGTGACAGTCATTACTACAAAACAGTTTAAATATGTAATTAGTGTTTCATAATTATAACCCCTCACACACGCTTGAGCACGCGCACACACAGACACATATTCACAATATACATGTGTTCACAAAGATACAGAATCCAAATATTTAACTACCATATATGAACACTACCACAATAATAACTCCATCAATTCCTTTTTAAAATTCGAAAAATTCAAACCATTCACATAGTTTGATAAATTGTTAAAAACATTTTAACTGTTCTCAAATAAAGAAATTCTGTTTATTGAATGTTGTAACATAAGATTGTTTTGTATACTATACTACTTTCGTTATTTTATTACTAAACCCTGTTCAATTTATAAAACCTATCAGAATACTGTAATTTCTTCAGAGCCACAGTTTGAAGAAAACTGCCTTCAGGTGAGTCACTTTTTATCATCATGTATCTAAATATATAAATACGTAGTTATATATAAACAAAGGATAAATTCCGACTATAAACTAGAAAAATGCAAAGTAACTGGAGGAAAAGTTTGATTAGGACTAAACTAAAAAATACACAAAAAGAGCATGGTTTTTATTTTGTTTCTTCCTCACGGATTTTATTTTGAAAAAACTGTGAGGAACAACAAATAAATATGTAATTTATTCTTGTCAAAATAAAATTTGCGTTATTCTTTACACTAAACTGAATAATAAGATTAACTGACAATTTTTCGAGAATAAGTTCAGATTTACTTCACTGGCAATTTTAATTAATTACGACATTAGCATCTGGATAGACTATTTGATCAGAATAAATTCAATCAAAAGTATTCCGATACAGGAAAAAGAAAGAAATTGAATTATTTTGGTAATCTGATAAAATTTAAATAATATCTACCACTATTTTTCTTCTTTCGTGCAATGGCTCTTTACAAATAAGTTTTAAAAACAATGCAAGTCACTCAGCTTGGTACCTAAACCCCCCCCCCCCCTCAGAAGATCAATTACGAATACAAGTAGTGAATAAAAAGATGGAAAGGGAGAGAGATTAATTGTATGATTAATTTATCACAAGCAAAGTTGAGGCCAATGGTTTCTTCTTCCCCTTAATCAGTTTTTTAAAGTTCTTATTTATTCAATAACAATGAAACTAACGTTATTTTTCAAGATAATCCCCGACTACGTTTAGGAACGTGTTTCATCTTTCTACAATCATTCGTATTCCAGAAGTAAATAATTGTTCGCCTCGGTGTCCGAGCCATTCTTGTATCTCATTCTAGACCCTCTCATTGTTGCCGATCTTGATGCTACGTTAAAAAAACTGTCTGAAAACAAAACAAAAAAAATCTGCGGTGCGAAGTCAGGACTGTGAGGTGGACATGACGACAACACTTATCGATACGATTTATGAATAGGATCACGCGTCTTTTGAGCGTTATGTAACGAGAGTTATCATACATAAGAATTATGCCTTTTGAACGAAAACCGGAACATTTTATCCTTATTACGAATTTCACTTTATTCTTTAACATATCATATTCACTGTTAATGTACGTTGTTCTTCCAAATCATCGAAGTAAATTGAACTTTTATATCTCAAAACATCGTTAACCAAACTTTACCAGCTGAAGTGTCTTTTTTTCCAGGCGGAAAAACTTGAATGTTTTCATTCGATACTATGATATTCGGAATTCAGCTCAAAACATCCAAGTTTCATCACAAGTTACTCAGCGATCTAAAAAAGCAATACCTTCCGCTAAAAATCGTCGTTTAAGTTCAAACAAAATGTGAATTAGGATAACTTTGTGATTTTGAATCGACTAACTCGAAACTCATCCTGAACAAGTTTTACAGCAAATCAGTTTATCATGGATAATAGAATGGACATTGCCAATACTAGCACTATTCATTCCCTGTTTGGGAAACTGAAAATTCCAGCAATTTCATAAATTTTTATGCGCCTATCCTCACGAATAAGATAGCTAATGAGATTTCTCAAAGCGTCAGTCAAAACTTCACCGATATTCCGCTACAATGAAAATCAGTAACACTTGCTTAGCCCGATTTACACCGTTCAATCGACTTAGTAAACATTTGCTCGGTTAATACACTTTTTACCATACTGTTTTAACATCAGAACGTAAATTTGGACCGTTTTATACCTTCGTAAAAGAAAAACCTTACCACAGCATATTGTTTCCATGGTATAAGCGGAGAAATTTTGAAATAAAAAAGGTTAAAGTAAAGGAAATTTACTGAAATAGTTTCAGTATATTCTATTCAATAGTTTTTCCGCTGCTGCCATTTATCTCTTTTATTATTGAACGACAGTATCCAATGTAGAATAACACAAATACGCAAGTACACTTCCAATGAGAAAATTAATAACGATCAATAAACGGAACAAATTAAAGAATAATCAAACGTAGAATATTCACAAGATTAAATAATTTTTTCACAAAATATTGTGAAAAATAACTCATCTCTTTAATATTTCTTTATATAATTTCTTAAATTAAAATATTTTCATCATATTATTATCTTACATTTCTTTTACGACCACGCTGATTCTACATTTTGAAATTTTTAATAAATGTTATAAGATATTGTTCCCAATGTTCGTATCTTTCTCTCAATTTTTGTGTAATTTCAATCAGATAGTACGGTTCATTATTATTAAAATTGTAAACGCAAGAACACCAGTTATGTAATCCTACGTTAGTTTATCAAAAATTTCATTTGTTGCTCAAAGGTAGTTCTGATGAAGTACGAATGAAAGGAATGAGTCGTGTGGTCTTTGGAGATTTGGCGATATACACTTTACAGGCACATATAATAATATAAGCTGCTGCATCATAAGTCAACGAAAATAGAAAGATTTTACTACCTCATTCTGATCCGATCACTCAAATTATAGAATAATCTTCTAAACTGACACAAACCCTAGTAAATATTTTTAATTACAGTGTAAATTGAGCTTCCCAATAAGATTTTTATCTTTAAAAAAAGGCCCGATTTTTTATTTCTGTTTTTCTAACGGAATACCTCGAAGAGAAACTATATTAAAATGGGTGGGACGTAGAGAAAAAGAGTTGAAAATCTAATAGCACAATAAATACACATCACAAATAATAAAATAAGTATAAATATTAAAAAATATAAACTTGCAACACAGACACTCGAGTAACTGAATATCTAAACATTTTAATGGATAAGTAATTTTATATCTAATATCAAGGTCAATTGGACGCTATGAATAAAAAAGCCTGAAGGACGTAAGCTTTGCATAAAAGTAAATAGGGTGTTTAAAAGAATTAAAGTTTTTAAAAATTACTACGTTTTAATAATCACTGTTAAATATATCAATTATAGGCATCATTATATATTGCAAACAAACGCCCTAACTAAATAACCTATTACATAGTATATTATCCCGTAATATAAAAATTCTACAAAACAGGTTAATCATGTAATATTTAATTACTATGCCATTTATTACCTTGGAGGGCATTTCTGTTTAACCGTGAGCAAAGGGCTATTTTTAACAACGTACCATTTAAGGAGATATTAAATGACATAATGTACGCTTAAAACAGCGTTCATATAATTATGATACAGGATACTATGCGCACACAAATTTACATCGTATATATAAATTAGTTCGGTTAACAGTCGAATAAGAAACGCCAGCGTATTCTTACTACAACGGCTGTACTAAAATTATTTGGTTAGCGAAGAATATAAATTTAAATCTGACTATTGATTGCGCCACCTCTTGCAAGACGACGGCGAATTACCGTTCAACTCCGAACGTTTAGGAGATAAAAAGGGCGTCTGAAGGGTGGAGGAGGGAAAGACAGACCATTTATTCTTATTCGCCGAGCCATCGCTGGTAAAATACCGCTCAAAACCGTACATTATATCACCAATACTGTAGTGAACACGTTAATCTTTCCACCGATCACAACCGTTTATGGCTGTAATCATGTGGCACCTATCCGTCAAGAGAATTAAATAATACGTCTTCATAGAAAGAAGGATATTATATTATTACTGTATCGATAACAAATGACGATGCGGTAAGATAATCCAATAAGTTACCTTTAATTAATAAAATATTGTCTTCCTTCCTCATTATTTGACGTTACATTTCTTGACGATCATCAACCTCTACTATCACCCGCCCCTAAGTTAATTTGTCTTAAGCTAAACCTCCCATCCCTCATTTCCATAATCACAAAATTTGTTTGTTTCTTTTAATTGATCTTTTTCTTTTATGAAGTCTTTCCTTCATAAAATTTTCGGCGTTCTTGATTCTTCTCTTTTTACTACATGCCCCATGCAACTCATCTTTTGCATTTTTCACATATTTTAATACTTACCCTTTATTAGATTCTTATACTAAGTCTTCCTTTTATTTATATCAGTCCGGCCTTCTTTACTTTCTGTTCTATTTTTTAAATGGTTCTTATAAAAGAGATTATTTCTAAATATTACGGTAATGTCATCTGCGAATGAACAAATTTGGCACGACTAATATTTTCCTTTTATATTCTTAATAGTTTTAATTTTACAACTCATCAGTACAATAAAAACCTATTGATAGATCATAACCTTGTTTACTGTATAATTATATTTATACATAACATTTTATAACATGTTGCATATAACATTTTATAACAAAAATGATTAATTTCGTTGCAATAAAAATAAAATTGATAGAATAATGATATTTTAGGTTACACTATCGATATATTGAAATTTATAATTCTACAGATAATTAAAAAAATCCCAATTAACACAAAAAACTAATAGTCTAACTTTCAAACTACAAGTACATGTTCTTCCACACGACCCTTTTAGAGATTACCCAACTTCATCGATGGAGTTCTTTGATACTGTTGTTAACGTCCAGCCGTTTTAAAGGTATTATGGGATAGTGACTGCATAATCAGCCCCGAAAAGGTTTTCTGGTCGAATAATTTTCAGGTAATTTGAAAACGATTTATTAATCTATATATATATAAACATGTTAAGTTCGTTTGTGTACGGCTTCAAAAACTCAAAATGTTCTGCACCGACTGAGCTCAAATTTTAGCACGATATATAAATCGCATCAAAGATTGTTTTCATATATTTTTAATAAATCTATCTATCTATTTTTAATTTGTACAGTCTTTTAATAAATAAGAGGCTAATAAATCAGAAGGAAATGTAAACAAAGGAAAACCAATCAGATCAATGCAAGATGGCCGCTGTCAAACACAACGACCAATCACAAAGAGCCCGTATGGCCGTTGCCAATGTAAACAAAATCACAACTGATTAAGTAACAAATTTCTTTGAATTATATTTAACAGCTAAAACATCTGTATTTTATTAAAAAAAAACAAAAAAAAAACAAAAAAAACACCAAAACAAAAAGAAAAGCCACCAAGAAGGATGATTTAAGATTATGCAAACAAAATAAGTCGAAATAACCAAATACACAGAAAATAATATCCCTACATAATGACCAAAAAATCCTTTGTTAGGTTATTTTTTTACATATATATGACCAAACAATCGTTTTTTGGTCATTTAGCGTTCTTTGCTATGTAAAAGCAAAGAACAAAATTCACAAATAGTAACACAAACCACACAACTAAGTATTCGTTTTTTGTTTTGTTTTTTCTAACCTCCGAAACCACCGTTATGCATTGCTTCAGATGATGATATGAATGATTTATAGCGTATGAAAATGCCATGCCTGACCGGGATTCCAACTCGGAACCACCGGATTAAAGTCCGAGACGTTATCACTCGCGCCACGGAGGCCGGCAAACTTATTCGTTAGGAGCCGAATAAAAACACGACTTACCAATATGGCGTTGTGTGTCAAACCAATTTTATACGGACTATAATTACTTTTAATACGCGAAACCCTTTGCAATGATTGAACATTAACTTAAACCTCTTCAAAAATTATTCCTTTTGAACTAAGCCACATTTTGATATCATTGTTTTTCTATAACACGGCTGGAATTCTTTTCGTTTAATGATAAGAATCGTTGTCGAAGACAATAACCGAATTCTCTTCCAAAGGACATAATACACCGCTAAACTATTTCTAAATAATTCAAATTCGTGTAATTTTTTTACGAATCGCGTTTTTATCAAAATCTCACCTTTTTCTCAATTGACCTGCAGGGGTTTGTTTTCTTTGGAGACCGTAATTCATTCTCTAGAATCACGTTGTACACTGAAGCAGCACAACTTCTACTTACGTTAGCAGTTTATTAACATCTGAAATCAACGCCGTTTGATTATTCTGTAATTTCTAAGCATTACTCTGCTTTTGTAAGCATTTAAAATGATGTGTTTTTTCACACGACTTAAGGGCTTTTTTTCTCATCCCACAAATCTTTATATATAAAAATGTTAAGTTGGTTTGTGTACGCTTCAAAAACTCACAATGATCTGCACCGATTGAGCTCAAATTTTAGCACGATATATAACTCGCATCAAAGATTGTTTTTATCTATTTTTCGCATCAGTCACATACCCGCGACCGCGAGAAAACAGTTTTTTTAACTGTCAGCTGTGTACCAGTGACCGCGCCATCTGCCGGAAGCGAGGGGAACACTCGCCATACTAGCTAACGACAACCGCAGTCACATGTGAAACAATACCTGTTCCCAATTACATTGTTCATTAACAAAAAAAAAAAAAAACGTATCCACTTGCATCTGATTCAGATTATTATACAATCTGAATTAAATATTCACTTTAATCGAGGTACTTTTGTGTGATCGTGTCGTGATTGAGCTGCGCCTTTCACCAAGCTCTGAATTTATTAGAAAACGACCAACAGTGGGATATATGTATTAATGACGCGTGCAACACTGCACATCCAAACCAAATTCGCGCATTATTCGCAATTATATTGACCGCTTGCTTCCTTTCATCTCCCACAGAGTTATGGGAAAGATATCGATCGCATATGGCTGAGGATATTTTGCATAGAGTACGCCTAGAAAATACCAATATGACCATGGAATTTACAGAAGGCATTTACAACGAAGCATTGATAAATATTGAAGACAAGTGCTTAGCTATTGCAAATAAAGTTCTTAGTCAATTGGGAATGCCAGCACCCACCCGAGCTGCGATTGCTTCATTTGATGTGGATTTACGCCGTGAACAGAGTTACAACATTGGTGATCTTCAGTCATATGTCCAATCAAACATTCCCAAATTAACGCGTGAACAGAAAGGCATTTATGATCATATAATGCAAATGATAAATGACGGAGTTGGGGGGGACCTTCTTCTTGGATGCGCCAGGAGGAACTGGGAAAACATTCCTCATTAGATTGATTCTAGCAACGGTACGATCAAAAAATGACAATAATCCTGTTGCGGAATATTAATCAGCCAAAACTCTGCAACGGCACGCGACTTGCAGTTAAGAAATTGATGAATAACGAAGTGGAAGCAACGATTTTAACGGGGCCTTTCAAAGGTGAAGATGTCCTCATTCCTCGAATACCCATAATTCCGACCGATACACCATTTTAATTTAAAAGATTGCAATTCCCAATTCGATTGACATTTGTAATCACAATCAATAAAGCTCAAGGTCAATCTTTAGAATTGTGTGATTTAGATTTAGATGCGGATTGCTTCTCACATGGGCAACTGTATGTTGCGTGTTCCCGAGTTGGCAAACCAGATAGCCTTTATATCTACGCAGACAGTGGAAAAACAAAAAAATATTGTATATCCACAAGTATTGCAAAATTAAACTTCTATGAAACGTATGCTTTGTTTTGTTTCTCATTTCTCATCCATGCAACCACAATGTGCCACAGCGAAGCGTGGCGGGTAGAGCTAGTAATTTATATAATTTTAAAATGTGTTATGTTTTGTCACGCTGATTAAAGAATATAAATTTATTTTATTCAAAATTTATTTTGATTAAATTATTAAAAAAAAAGAATTAGAAAAAAATGCAACAAATAATTGATAAATGTGAAATAAAGTAGGAATGGACACAATAAGTCTAAGACAAGAAGACAGGCGAGACGTAAGTATTTAGAATACTTTACAAAAGAAATCGACATATAAAAAATAAAGGGATGAAAGCGGTCGTGAAAAAATGAAGTGCAATGAAGATTCATCTTCCTCAGCACGGTTCGAAGGACACTGAAGGTAACATAAACCCACCGGGTTGGTCTAGTGGTGAACTCGTCATCGCTGATTTCAAAGTCGAAAGTTCTACGGTTCAAATCCTAGTAAAAGCAGTTACTTTTACACGGATTTGAATACTAGATCGTGGATACCGGTGTTCTTTAGCGGTTGGGTTTCTATTAACCACACATCTCAGGAATGGTTGACCTGAGACTGTACAAGATCACACTTCATTTACATTCATACATATCATCCTCTGAAGTAATACCTTACGGTGGTTCCAGCAACTAAACAGAAACAGATTGAAGGTAACAACATAGGAATAATCTTTCTAGTAAAAGTTCTCAGTAACCCACCGGGTTGGTCTAGTGGTGAACGCGTCTTCCCAAATCAGCTGATTTGGAAGTCGAGAGTTCCAGCGTTCAAGTCCTAGTAAAGCCAGTTATTTTTACGCGGACTTGAATACTAGATCGTGGATATCGGTGTTCTTTGGTGGTTGGGTTTCAATTAACCACACATCTCAGAAATGGTCGAACTGAGAATGTACAAGACTACACTTCATTCACACTCATACATATCATCTTCATTCATCCTCTGAAGTATTATCTGAACGGTGGTTACCGGAGGCTAAACAGGAAAAAGAAAAAAAAAAAGTAAAAGTTGCCAGTAGAAAGCTCTCGGACTTGACTGTCAGATCTGATCACTAACGTAACAGTATTATTTTTCCGTCAGGAACTTAGATTTGTAAATATTTTTAAAAACTACGTACTTAAACAATAATATATTAAATTTATGATGTCTTTTTTGTAGAATAATTAGAAAGAAAGATACATTTTTTTATTTCTATATTTTGATTGGTTTCCCCGCTTTTTTATATTCTATTTTATAATTTATATATATATATATTTATATATTAAATTTCTTGGCTTCAAAATTTATTTTAATTTTATAATTGCAATTAATTGTTTCGCAGTAGTAACGTAGCTCATTACAATATACAACCAGTGATATTAAAGAAAAGTAAAACCATTACACAAATTTAAATTATAATTTTTATCCTAAAGAATTTCAAATACGCATCAATCAAAACTTGAAAAAAATCTGGTTAATAAAATCAGAAACTAAATTATAAACGAATTTTATAATTAATAATTTTGTTTAATGAACACAGTCCTAAAATAAGAACTTAGTTGTAGTTATTTCATAAATAGATGTCATTTCCAGTGAAATATATATATATATAATTATTAACACCGATATATATATCGGTGTTAATAATTGTATGAGGGCGAGTAAAAAATTATCTACACTTCTTTTTACAATTTATTAACACAAATATAGGGTTCAACATGTACATCATTTTCTACATAGTCACCTCCTTTGTCAAAGCATTTGGTCCAGCTACCACAAAATTGCATATTCCTTCCAAGAATAAGATTTTCCGTCGGTCGTGAAGCCACTTTGCACGCTACCTGCACGTCAAGTCTATGGAAAATCGACAAAACTCGCAAATTCTCCTGGAGCGGCTCAAATAGATGAAAGTAGGAGGGGGCAAAATTTGGACTGTTAGGGAAGGTGTTCGTTCCAGTACTTAAAAAAAATTAACATAATTAACTAATTAATTATGAAACTAATTCAACTAATTTGTTGAAACTAAAGTCATCTAATTCGTTGAAACTAAAATTCAACTTATAGATGATTTGAACGATGTGGCGAGCCGTATGTGGAAGGTTTATCAAGCACCATACTTTCTTCGACAATAAATTTTACGAAGCCGAGCTCGTCGTGGATGATTTGATGGGCAGAACCACGACTAATATTCAAAGAAGAAGCAACCTCATCGATGGTAATTCGCCTATTCGCTAAAACCATCTATTGAAATTGATGAAATTGTCCGTAGCGGAGGTTGACGGACGTACTGTTCCTCATCGTGCTTCAAACTCGTCCGGCCGCTTTTCAACTACTCGATCCACGAATAAACCCTTTTACGTGATAAAGCACTGTCCTCGTATTATGATAAAAGTCTAAAATGATTTTTAGCTCCTTTCACACTCTCTGACTACAGAAATCGGATTAATACTCGTTGTTCCTCATTGGTGCTAGGGAAGCAATGTGTTTACACTATAATAGCCGGAAGGCAAACGACGCACTGCCGTAATCACTTATTAATTTTACATTAATTTTCATTAGTTATATTATTTGACATCTAATTTACTTATTTTTTAAATAAGATCAAGAAATAAATAAATTGGGTATTTATAAGAATTTTAACTTGCTTGATCTCTCAATATCCTTTGTTGAATCGATAACACGCGACAATGGTGGCAAAAGTGGGATATTGAAGAGTACGATTATACTTGTTAAATTTTTAAGTATTTAGTAATTTTATCTGTTTACCTTTAATTCGATTTTTGTGTAATTTGTTCTGTGGACTTATTTTAACGTTAAGTTTTAATAGCAGTAGCATTTAGTTATTAATAAGATGTTTTTTATTTGTAAATAACAATTGTAAATTTATTAATAGTCTAAAATGGTCGCTACTTATACGGACATCATAGTATTTTTAACACAGAAGAACGAAGATATGAATAAAATGGGCAAAGAAATATGCCTCATATTAAGGAAGAACTAATTAAATATGTGAGCGACAATATATCTAAAATTAGTCAGATAAGGAAGAATACGGTCCAAAATACAAACAAAATCAGTGAATCCGAAGAAAATTTAACGTAAAAGTTTAACATAAAAGTTCACATCGAGGAAAAATTAGGTAGTTTTATACAGAACTTAGATGAAGTCGAGAGTGTAAAGTCTGATTTAGATAAACTTTAGTAAGATAGAGAAATTAGTTTAGTTAATATAAGTTTGTAAATAATGTAGATAAGGTTTTAGAATGTAACAGTAAGGTCATCGCTCATCGCTCGGGCAACGGAAATGTCCCGAAGCGGCGAGGAATTGTATGCAAAGAATTTACACAACCAGAATCTAGATGAATCGATGGGACATCTTGTGAAGTGAAGGTATCGAGGTTCAAGGAGAATTCAACGTGGGCCGAGTTCAAGCGGCATCCAATCATAACAGGATGGCATTGGAAGATACACCTTTCTGATTACTTGTCTTGTCATCCTGATCACTACTTATTTTGTAAATAAGATAGTCACGAGTAAATAAACCTATCAGTATTCTTATTCGAATCTACAACTCGTAACACATCTGAATGTTATGTTATAATTTAATTTTTTTTAATCCTACACAATCAAATATTTTTTCAAGATTTACAAATGCATGTACGTAGATTTTTATTCGATATGTCTTCGAAAAATTATTTTGACGTTTAAAACATCTTTGAAGTTTTTCATATGTAAAACAAAATGGTCTTTATCTTGCACAACTTTTCCTCTACTTCTATAAATTACATATGTTCTATAGATTCATTAAAAAAAATTACGCAAAAATGATACTAAAATAAAAGGAAGTTAACTCGTGCAGAAAATGATGTAACAAAAAGAGAAATTTACATGCGGCGGATGTTTTATAGAATTAAAAAATTATCTGTCGAAATTTATCCTAGAATTTTGTTGTTGAATTGTAATCTACTTTACATAAAGCACGAAAACTTACATTCCAATTGTAGAACTGAAAACTGAAAGAACTAAATGTTTAACAATAAAGAAAAAAACAAATAAGGCTTTAAACAAAAAAAAAAAAAATAGATTTATTTTATTATTCTACGTATAAAATAACGTAAATACCAGTATGTATGCGCCCGCGCTTGCACAAAATGTTAAATCTAATTACCTCTGTAAAAAAAAAAATTAACACTTTTATTATACCACTGTGAGCAAAACTAGATAAGATATTTAGCAAGAAATCAGTAGATAATGAATAATTAAAACATTATTTATCTGAGCATTTTATATAGCTACATAATTAAAAAGTAAATAAAGTAATAAAAATTGCTTTAGGCCAAAAGTCAACTTTAATGAAGAAAAAACTCAATTCGCCCCGAATGGTTCAGGCTTTACGCGTGAACAAATGGACAGATTTCAATTATTCAGCTTTTATTCTATAAAGAAGGTTCTTCTGGGGGTTCCGAAGTTAATTTTTCCAGATAAAAGTTTATTTAAAAAAATGGAAGATTTAAAAAAAAAATCTGATATGGACACAACATGACTTCTTGCACGCCTATTAAATTACATATACACATTTTTTGCTGCACTTCATTTAAACTTATTTCATTTGAAAGTGAGATACGATCCTCCCATTCTTTAATAAAGTGGACAGTTATACAATTGCTAAAATATTAGTTTTTATTAACATCAAATATTTATACAATTATTAATTCAACAATTTTACCTGAAATATTTGGTTAGAGTAAAAGTCCCTTTATTACTCTTTAAATAAATAAGCTTTATAACTAATAGTATGTTTTTTTTTTAAAATTATTATGATGTAATAATAATCAATGAAATGAAAACAAAAACGAATAATCAGATGTTTCACCGTATCTGGTGATTCACCAAAATTGCCTATTAAATTACATATACACTTTTTTTTAAAATGAAAAGTTCGTAAAATTTTATTTCATTAATAATTTTTGATATTTTTTCATATATATATATATATATATTTTTTATTGCTATTATTGAATTATTATTTATTGTAAAACTTTTTTACAATCAGAGGTTAATAATTATTAAGTCAACATATTTAAATAAAAAAAAAGTTAAAAAAGGAGATAAAGTCCGATTCGAACCGATGTATGTGTCTTCCCCTTGTAAGATAAAAAAATATTTCATTAATTAAAATTTCATTTGGCTATAACTCTGGAACCAATGAAAATAAGTACTACCTATGATATATCGTTGAAAAGCCCACAATAACAGCTTGTTTCTGCAGTCAAGAAATAACTGTGTTGTGTTTTTTGGACACTTTTGGTTCAGTCGATTGCAATCAAAAGGGGATATGCACAACTAGATGTTACACAGTCCTAAATCCAAAATTTCAACATCCTAGAGCTAATCGGTTTTGAGGTACATACGTACGTACGTGCAGACGTCCAGCCGAAACTAGTCAACACGGATTCAGGGATAGTCAAAATGGATATTTCCGTTGAAATCTGTGAAATCGAAATGTTTCGCGATCACAATATTTCCTTTACTGGGTATAAGAAAGTAAAAATAATGGTCGCGTATATTTACATTTTTTTCGTCATCATTATTTGGTATTGACGGAAGCCATTCTGTTGCTCGAAAGTATGTTCACCCAAAATTTCAAAGAAATTAACTGAAAAACTTAAGTAAAAATGATACATATTCTCGCGTGCTTTTACAAAGAGGCATATTTCTCACTTTTTATTGTTCTTGTGAAGGCTTTTCTTCAGGAAGGCGACGGTTTTTGTAGTTTTAATTATAATTTTAACAAGAAATAAAACTAAATATTTTAAATATAGCAAACTTAAAAACGCTGTAAAAGAATACAGTAAGACTTTAAATAACAATTGTACTTTAATTTCGGCTTTTTGAAATCAAAGCGGAAAAATGGTAATAGCTTTAAATTGAGTATTTTATCAGCATCAATTAGTAGGCTAATTCAATTTATTTCATAAATTTTTTAATGATAAAAACCCAGCAAATATAACGATAAAGTTACATAAACAAATGTTATACAAGAAACAAAAATAAGAAAAAAATAAAAACTAAATAAGGAAGATTGAATAATAAAATCAACAACGTTTTATAATATAAGAATGGATTTAACTTCTCTTAACATCGTGCCAACTTCTTTATCGTAGATCACGAATCACGAATTACAGAAGTTATACACACGTTTCATCTATCTCCGTTTCGCGTGTGCATTCATAGGTATACAAAGCTTATTGCAGTAGTATAAAATAACCTGAGGCTGCTGTTAACGGAACAACTTAACGTCTGACTGAATAGCGGTTACAATAGATTATTTAAGAAACAGAAGCAGTAGGAAGCGTCATGAAAGAGCTTTCATTTAATAATAACTACATAACAATTAAATGTAAAATACGAAAGCACAAGATATACATAAACTGAGCTGCACGACCGCAACAAAAAAATAACAGTAATGCACAAATTAACACACTACAAACTTAAAAATACATAGCGATCAACAATATTAAGGCCTAATTAAAAGTAAGCAAATTATAAGTAAAATTAAGGTTAATTAAAAGTTTACGTAATTAGGTATAGTTATAATTAAAAATATCATTATTAAATGCGTTGCAGAGATTGTTTATACGTATTACAATAAGTAAAAAGGATTACGATTATGATGTGAAGGATCGGAAAGGTAAATTTGGAAAGACGGTAACAAAATTACCCAAGCGATTACCGTAATTTTTCATTAATTATAAGCTAACTTCGCGAGTTATTAAAAATGTTTAAATGCAACATGTGGTATTTACTATCGATTAAATACAATGTTATTAAAAAAATTATATTAATGTAATAAAAGTGATACTAAATCACTCTTAGGGATATCACAGGTTGCCAAATTCTTCTTGTGGGCTATCCTTTCGGCTTTCAATCGACTTTTTTTATTAGCAAGGGATAATGGTTTCCTTAATTTCTAGCCGGTAGGATCTTAAACGACGAACAAGCCGATGAGCCGTTAAGGAAGCACGCACACTCGGTCAGTTTTCGGGTCTGTTCTGACAAGTATTTTGTCAAACGTCCGTTGAGCAGACTGGCAGAATGAGTGGATGACAAATGTTTACAAAAAGATGCCTCCTATTTGTCATAGCTTTGGAAGTAGTCTATGCGAGAGAATCGCAGAGAAATTGTGCTTTTCGTTTGGTTTAGGGCACACTTGGTAAACTTCCTAATGTCATCCGGAGATGCTTACTACAAGTGAAGATCAGACGCTACACACGTACTGAATGCCGTACAGAATTACTGCCGGGAAAGCTCGAAAACAACACAACCAGTGCTGCCACCAAAAGACATTAATATATCCCTTTCCGTTCAATAACACGGCAAGGGTGTAACTTATTTTTTGATCCACCTCTCGTATATCCCGTGGAAAATTTCCGCGTAACAGTGAGATGCACTCTCTTGATTTAGTACGTTATGTACGTTCTGCTTGATTTAGTCAACGTTTTATTAGGTCTTGATGTGGCCGAAATTATTTTTGTATGAAACCTTTGGTGTTAGAGGAAGGCGCGAATCGGTTGATTTGTTAGTTAAGGGATGTAAGTTATGATAGGTGGTCGTGGTTGGAAGAAACCTTACGAAGGCGATAGTAGGTTGTGTAAATACACTGATGGAAATGTCTGCCGAGGCATTTGCATCGGTGGCATCCTCACAGAGGCCAAAATGTTGAAAGTGTTGTGTTATCAAGTTTACAGGGTCTAAAAGACGACCTTTGGTAACGCCTATCAGGGCTAGGAACGAAGGAGGTGGTGTGGCGACCGGGATCGTCAAAGGCGGGTGTCTTCCTTTCTGGGGGTCGTCAGGAGGTAACCAAAACTGAAACTAAAAATATTCTTGAAATAAATTTATTACTAACAATTTATCAGGTCAGATTATTATTCTAGAGAACTGGCTGAGCACAACCTTCCTCAGCGACTGAATCAGCTTGTTGATTGCCCAGGATTTCTACGAGGCTAGCAACCCAGCGAAAAATCAATAGAGAACAAATGATCAAACATAGAACTTGTTTCTTCATGAAAACAGTTTTATATTTACAAAAATTTAAGGATACAGGAGTAAAATAAAAAGAAAATATAACATTTTTTTTTTCAATTAAGAAATTGTTTGAAAAAGTAGCCTAACATGGTTAAATATAATTGAGATAATAAATGATTAAATGCAAAATTTCATTTAGAAAAACGGTAAACTGAAACAAGATACTCATAAATAAAAGAGGGTAAAAGGTAAAAAAAAAAATAATCGAGGAATATATTGATAATGTTCATTCTCATTATCCTTACCCAGTTTGGACGTTATTTAATAACTATTTTAAGATACCACCCATTTTTTAATAATAGTTCGATAACTTTTAAAGATTTAAACGACTATGTTCATCTCGATAATAGACTTAAGTAAATGTGTATAGTAAAAAAAAAAAAAAATGATGAAGTGATATTTGAAAATAAAAATGTGGTTAAATATTTCGGGTAATTACAGAATATATCAATTTACTTTCACAAGAAAGTGATAGCCGGCACCTCATGAGTAGCAATTCACAATAGTAATTAAGTAGTTGCGTTACAACAGTCTTAACTCTACAATTTATAAAGAAGCAGATATTTAAAATGAATTTTTTTTCAAATAGTACTTCGCCTTTGTCGTGATGACTATTTTCAATCGATCTATACGTTTTTGTTTTAAGTACTAGAATATAAAGACTTTTCTCAATTTCCACAAAAGAAAAAACCGCGGCGAGCGGTAACATTTAATAGTAAACTTAAAATGAAGACGCACAATTTTCTTTTGAAAGAGGAACGGTTCGCCGTTATTATTAAATTTACTTTAATCAAGTTTAAAACATTTATAAACAAACTGATATTAAATAACATAATAAAATTGCTTTACGTAATTAAAGCACAACAAATTCAAACGAGATAAATTTTAACGACTAATCAACGATTGATTACTTTTATGGCTAATTAATTAACAAGATAAAATTATGGTTAATCAATCCGTTCAACAAGGAAGAGAATACAAAATTAAAATAATTATTTAAAGTAATAATTACAATGACCGCAATAAAATTTCATTAGAAAGAAAAAAAAAACAATAAAAATAATGTTTTATGACGATTTTTTTTCATAGTTAAGTCGTCATAATTAACTAACATAAAGACTAATACGAACTAAATTTAGAACACAAAAAAAACATCACATTTATTTTAACATTTAATGGGCTGGCTAAATCTGATTATTTATACTACCACAAAAAAGATAAATAAATAAATAAAAGGAATGAATACATAAACTTTGAAGTACGAAGGATTTATTTAAATTCAGACATCATTTACTGAAATACAATAAGATGATCTATAAAAAAAAAAATCTGTGTATCCGTTTTACTAAAGTAATTTTATAATTTCGATCGATTGATTTGAATGATAAATTGTCTAACCAAGCGTCGTACAAAGAATTTCATGATATGTTCCACACAAGTAAAAATAAATGAAGTTCGTATAAACATGGGTCCGGAAATTTTTATTTTTCAAGTTATACCTTGCGAAAACGTTTGCCCGATTTGCTCCGAAAGTCATACTAAAACTTTTATGATTTAATTAAGAGGTAAATTTACTAGTTTCATACGATCGTTGACCTGATATATTGAATAAAACAGATCCCAAAACTGTATCTCTAATAATTTTTTTTAGAAAATCATTGTTAACCACAAAATCGTCTGTGTCGCAAAACACATTTTTTTTAGGTCTGATATACAATAACTTTTAACAATAAAATTGTAGAAAATTTAATTCTGAGAATACTGCTCTGTTTTATTCAATATTCTAGATAAAAAACCATATGAGACTATCGAATTAACCCCCTACTAATTTAAGTTCTAAAATTTTTAGCATGACTTTTATCTTACCCTTGGAGCAGAAAACAGGGTAAAACGTTTCGCAAGATATAAATAAAAAAAATATATTTCCATGTTGAATCAACTTTTTTCTTTATTTCACTAGTAGAACATTTCATGAAATTCTTTTCATTTCTTCGTGAAACACTATATCAGCGATTCTCAACTTTTCAGCTTCACAACCCCCCAAAAAGTAAAAAAAAAATATATATATATATATATAACGACTATTTCGTGACCCCCAACAACAAGCCAATGAAACCTAGTTAAAACTACTTATCTGCGTTCATAGCGACGTGTTTGAACATGCATGTATGAAGTGTACAAACATGAGAAATTTACAAGTTCGAATTTGATGTGCACGTGCTCCTTGTAAAATTTGGTCTGCTTAAATAATGTTTACTGTGAGAACGCCATGTTCGAACATTCATATGATACGTTTGAACACGTCGTGTTCTCAGGAGTATAAAAGAGGGGTAAGGGATAGCAGAACGTCAGTTTAGTTTCGAATTTTCATTGAAAATAATAACAACCGAGGTTTCGGTTTTTTAGTGTGCGGTCAAGCGGTGCAACTTTTTTTTCAATTAGATTCTTACGGAAAATGGATAATTTGTGAAAAAACTAAGTGAGCCATCTACATCCAGTGAATCGATTGGTAAAAAGACAAGATTGTACAATGAGATCCTGATCTCCGTAGGGGATCGCCTTTGAAGATCCCGGTGGTCATACCATCCCCTCCGCTCATAGCCCTGATGGGCTTTACCGGAGGTCGTCTTTTAGACCCTCTAAACTTGATAAAACAACACTGTCATCAGTTTGGCTTCTGTCAGGATGCCAATGATGCAAATGCTTCGGCAGACATTTTCATCAGTGTATTTACACAACCTACTATCGCCTTCGTATAGTCCTTCCAACCACGGCCACCTACCATAATTTACAACTCTCAACTATCAAATTTCTACACTTAACTTCAATTAGACTATGCACTCAGATCATTACTTGATTACTTGAGTCTTGAAATGTCAAAAATACTATCCCTAATACCAACAAAATCAAGTGTTGACCACAACGACAATTTCGTTCTACAATTCAATTTACTGTAAGTCTTCTTGATTTACTTAAAAATCAAGCAACACATTCAAAAATTTAATAAGCCTCTAATGAAAACATACACTATCTTTCTCTCTACTTTGGTCCGCTTTTGGAAGCTAGGTCCAGAAAGCGGACCTAGCCTCCTCCATCCTCCCACACCGCAACTCCATCACGGAGTTCTCCTCCACACATCCATCTCATCCTAACAGCGAATATTTCAGCTAACCACGGCTCGATCCCAACACGCCTATCTTGGCTAATAAGCATTCAGGCGATTCCCTAGTCACCCGGGTTGCTATTCTATCTACACATCTATAACAGCATCAGACCCCCTCAGTTATCCTCCGCAGGGCTAAGAATCTAAGTAAGCCAGCAACTATGTTCCATTCCTTTCAGTTTTCCAATTAACTTGCAGATCAAAACCAAAATTGATCCTTACAATCTCTCTAACTACTTTTGTACGTTCAGCTTCGTACTTGGGGCAGACAAATAAGACATGACGTACATCATAAGAAATGACGTACACTTCGGACAAAAATCGAAATTAATCCAACGAAAGGTGGCCAACCTATCTCAAAAAAGGACCATGTCCAGAAAGAAACTGTGTACAATGCCGATTGGGGGAAATCCACCTAACTACCTAAATACTTTTCACATCAGGAAAATTGTACAGTGACAGTTATTTAAATTATGATTTTACCTCATTGGATGCCACACTGCATTGTTTTCTTTCAAGTCCTCTCTGATGAAAGCATGAAAACATCAAAATTAATACGATACTTGGACACTAAACTTCCAGATCATAAAAGCAAACCCTTGGAATTTAAAAAAAAAATTACTACTTATACTTACAATACTTTGAGATATCAAAAAGTTTCTATTTGTAAATCAAGCCAATCTGATAAAAGCACATTTAAAGCAAGCATTAAGAATAGATAAGATGTCCAAACCCCATACAATCGCAGAAAACCTCATATTGGCTGCTGCAATTGATAAGGTCAGTTTTAAAAGGGTGGAAAAGCCCAAAAATTCCGTTTTCTAACGACACAATAGCAAGGCGAATCGATCACATTACTGCCGACGTTCGGATCAGATAATTCAGCAAATGAGTTCAAATGAATTTTTTAGTATTCTATTTGATGAATCAGCAGATATGGAAAATATTTCTCAGTTCTTATGATTTGTGAGATATGAATGCGATAGATACAGACAATCAATCAAAGAAATTATGTTGTTTCGCAAATTAATAATTGGTCATGCAAAAGGACAATGTCTTTTTGATGATTTTAATGAAGCTATAACATAGATTAGACAAAATGTATTGCTGCAGTATGTAGTGATGGTGCAAAAGCGATAACAGGAAAGAACTGTGGATTTCTGAAAAAATTAAAAGATCGTCTTATACAAAGGGCAAAAAATATACCGGAAAATCTCAACCAAATTCTTTGAAAGCTGTAAAAATGGTTAATTTTATTAAAAGTCGACCAATACAGAATAGGCTGTTTGCTAAACTATGCGATGAAATGGGCGAAAAGAAAAAAAATCTCTTCTTTTTCATACAGAAATCAGATGGTTATCGCGGGGGAAAGTGATAACCCGCTTATTGGAATTGCGAGGTGAATTAATAATATTTTTCTAGGATAAACAAAATACCATCTCAATGTTTTTACAGAATAATGAGTATATGTTACTGTTGGCTTAGTTAGCTGATATATTTTCGGATTTAAACATCTTGAATGTGAATTTACAAGGACCTGATAAAACATCTTATTAATGACAGAAAGTTCATGCTTTTATTAAGAAGCTTAATATCTGGATTATTCGCCTTTAAAGCAAAACTTTTGATATGCTTCTACTCACTTCCGATTATATTCAGAAAAATTTGTATGAAGAAGAGACTATTATTCACCACAGTTTTTGATGACATGAAGATACATTTGCGCGAGCTAAAATTTCAGCTGGCGGAGTATTTCTAGGAAGATAAAAATGATTTCTCGAAAAGATGGGTACTGAATCCATTTAGTGAAAACGTTGTTGCAGCTGCTATAAGTTACCAATTGAGATCCATGACCAGCTCATAGAAATGTCTGCCTATAAAACGTTACAACTATAAATCACATCTGAAGATTTAGATACATTTTGATTTGATCGCCAAAGTGAATGTGGAAATTTAGTCAAAGAAGCATTGAAAATATTAATCCCTTTCACCGTCTTACCTCTGTGAAAAGGATTTTTCGTCTGTGGTTGCGCAAAAAACTAAATATAGGAAATCACCTTTTACCATTTGAAAACAATTTGTTTTCGTGTGCGTTTCTAACATATATCCACGTATAGAGAAATTTTTAAATGAAAAACAAACGCAATCACCTCATTAATTTATTTTTTTTTACATGTGTACTTATAAATGTAAGTAAAATGTTTATAATAAATGATTTTTTTCTCATAAAATTATTTCATTATTGTTTACGTGTAAAGTTGTATGCTAATTTAGCGGCCCCCTTTCATATCACCGTGACCCCCAGGTTGAGAAACGCTGCTCTATATATCTAGTTTAGCTACTCAATTTACTTTATCTAGCTCTATTTATTTCCAGTTTTCTTAATTCGGAGCCCTAAGGCAGTCGCATCCTTCATTCGTGAAATGAGTATATATATATATCCATGATTTGTCAGATCAGGCGACCAAACAGATCGACTACATTGACATTAGATGTTACTAAAGAAAAATATTCTTTTTAATCTAAATTGTTCATACGAAGTGTGATTAAAATGTATCCGACCTTGACCCATAGAAACAAAAAATATTTACCTTATTTAGTTCAATGACTAAAATCAATTTTCAAAGGAACCCCTTCACACACACACACACACACACACACACACACACACACACACACACACACACACACACACACATATATATATATATACATACACACAGAGTGATGTTTCCATTTGGAATAAATTTTCAGTCATTTTTAGCGAGCACTATACGTCCTCTCGTCGCATTTCTTTTGATTTCTTCTCTGTCTTCAAATATTTTTCCTTTAAGCGGAATTTTAAACAAAGAATATCGCAGGGAGCCACGTCTGGTTAAGGCGTCTGCTAAAGTCGTTCCGTACCGCATTTTGCCTCATGATAACTTGTGATGCATGGGCTGGGGAGTTGAGATCAATTTTTCAACTGCCAATCCCAAACCTGTCGTCTTTTGCGTCGAACAATATCTCTAACTCGACGAAGAACAGTTACATGGTACTCTGTAATGACAGTTCGTCCTTGAGGAGCAAACTCGTAATGAATCATCCCTTGTTAATGAAAAAAACTTATCACGTTGATCTTCATGCTGTTGTGAAAATAGTGTAAGCATAAACTATTCTGGCAAACGGGAATATATCTGCTAAATATCACTACGCTATACAAAATAAAATACCGAGTAATTATGATTAAACAAATTAAAAATATCTTCAAACATTAGATATTTTTTGTTTAAATAAAAAAATTTCTATTTAAGTAATCTAGAAAAACCTTACAAAGGTATTTAAAAAACCAACGAAATCCATTCAATTGGTGAAGAGTAAATTTTGAATATACTTTCTAAATATTAATATATACATACAAATCAAATTGAAAACCTTTTTTAAAGTGGCATAAAAAAAAAAACACTACTATCAAAATTTAAGTTTAAAAAACAGTAATGTAGCACCATTTACAACTAATAAATAATAGAATTATAAAAATTTCAGAAAAAAATTGTTAAAGAATACAGGAAAATAAACTAATAAACATAATCTTACATAAAAAGTATTTACGGGCGTACAATTTTTAAAGAAACTGTGAAGATATAGAGTATAAAAAAGAAAGACAAGTATAGTTGTTCAACCCGCCCTAGTAGCCTTCATTTCAAGCGGGCGAGCTGAACGCAAAATGTCAATACAGCTGTGGAACCAGCTTCCAGCCTAGTGCTGTATATCGCGTTATTCAACTTATTTTAATCGTATTAATGTGTATATACATAAAATATTTTACGACTGTGCCTTTTCGTCCGAAATAAAATTTAAGTAAAATTTTTTACACAACGAATAATAATATAACCTATAATTACAGAAGTTCACCAACAGCTATTATTAATAAATTGAAAAACTGTCATAGTTATAATAAAGATACAAAATAATGTAACAATCTTTGAAAATCTAAATGACAATAACGTATGTAATTTTGTTGGTCTTTATTTTGAACTCTGGGACCACCGTTAGATATTACTTCAAAGGATGAGATGAATGACAATCTTTGTAGCGTGTGAAAATGCCATACCTGACCGGGATTCAAACCCGGGACCTCCGGATGAATTGTTGGTTAATCGAAGATATGTACTCGATTCAGATTGAAACATAGAAATAATCAACTACATAATTATTATCAAAATTTCTCGTTAATTTATAATTAACATTCTTAAAGAAACCCGATATAAATCACAAAATAAAAGCTTGAAATTAATCTTTTAATTTGAGTTACCTATTACTGTTAATTTATTATTAAACGATTTTATTTTGAAATTAAGTTTAATCAAAACTTTACATTAAAACTATACAGCCTTAGCGTTTATATTTTTTAATATTTCTGCTCTTTCTTCTAGGGGTTTTTAACGAAATAAATAATAAGTATTAATAACTTTTCTATATTAAAAAAAATTTCTATTCACAAATTCAAAAATTTCTTTTTGCTATTGTAACACCATTATTACGTGACTTTTTGAAATTTCTTGTCTGAAGTTTAATCGTTCTTTAAATTTTAAGTTCAGATTTTGAATTACCAAGGTTAATTCTGATTAAAATACTACTCATTCCACGTAATTTGGTTGTACGATTTATAATTTTAATATAATTATAAATTTTGGCTAATTTGGTAAACTACAGTTTATTTGGTAAAACTACAACATATTTAAAATTAAATAAAACGTACACGTCATTATGCATTCAAAATGCTGAAGTTGTCTTCAAATGTTGAGGTGTATTTGATATTGAGGGTGGTATTTTTTCTGTAGTCCGACTTCTAGATGTAGTTATCCGAGATTTTACATATTTTTCTCTTTTTACTTCTTTGATTGTAATGTACAAAAAAACTATCGTTATACGCTATTCTGTGGCCTATGAAATTATTTTTTGAAGTATCTTCAGTATCGGACTGCAGTAGCCTCAAATTTCTTTTATACATCGAGCTCAAGTTCTTTCCCTAGTTTTTGAATACATTTTTGCAATCAAAAAGTAGTAACGTTTGAATTTGAGCATTATCTAGTAGATGTCGCTCGCTAACCTTCTAATGTTTCAAGAAAGGATTTTTTATTAACGAGATTCATCTATTTATCACATTTCGAGATAAGAATATGCTTTTACTGAAAAGTCACAATGATCTTTTCAAAAAGCTATTTTAAACTACAAGTATAATCGAGATATCTAATGATTATGTAATTTTAATTTTTTCGCGCACACAAATTACAAAATACGAAGAATTACGGAAAGCGGGACACAAGAAATTAAAAATAAAGTGGTTAACATAGGTATAATCTCATCGGAATCTTTTTTTAATGAATCGTACACTTAAGAACAGAATTTTGACAAAAATGTAAATATCTACGTTAAACATGTAAAATGAAAGTTGCCTCTTGTAATAAATATATCACTGTTGGTAATATTTAATATTGGTAAATTTTTTTTCATTATTTGCTTAAAAATTGTGACTTCATTGAAGGTTTCTATAAGCATGTAACACTCATTTCCCAACCCATAACACGTACTGATGAAGTCACTTTCCATTTTTCATTTAAGTTTTCCATTTTGTATCCGTCGACTATGATCATCTTAATAAATTTTCTTTAACTTGAACTCCAATCATTAATTTCAACTAATAGTTTTAAAAAGGGTATAGTGCACAAACAAGGAGTGCAATGGCATTCATAATTCCATTCAGATTTTTTTTTTAACATATAATTATGCTTTCCTTGTACCCTTCAAAATATCCATCACCGTTGAAAAATTAATCGTAGAGGAAAAATTTAATTACTGAATATTATTCAAATTTAGTTTGGGTCTAAAAATATTTACTACAGGTTAACCTACATTCAAAATCTAACTTATTTTCATTTCAGAACCAATCATAATCCCTCTATAAATATTACTTAATAACTGGTTATGATTTTTCGAAGCAAATACTTTGTGCATGTGCTGGACATCCTCGTCCAGAATTACCAGAAGATAGTTTTGCTATTAGGTTGCAGCCGATGCGACAAAATATGGGGACTCAAGTCGATCCACAAACAATTCCGCAAAAAAATAACGCAACAGATGCTCTAAAGATCCCGGACTTCTCAATATGAAGAACATACCCTCGGAACTGCAGTACGAAATAACAGGGTGCGTCCCCCCTGTTACTCATTTATAACAGATATTTACTTAAGCGGGAACAGTACATAACTGATCAACGATTTTGTGTCGACAGCTTAAAACATTTGCAAACTTTTTTTTCCAGGAATTCAAGGGTCACTAAAGAAAAAGTACATGGTTCTTAAAGGAACAACTTCCGCACCTCCGTAACGAATGGCACGAGGAAGAATCCAACTGATCTGTAAACCATCCAGCCAAGACAACTACTTAGAATCTTGTAGCGACAAAAGAGTCAGCATATCAGTCTCACTTTTATGGAATAAGACTTTTAACAGGATATTCATGTTAAATAATAAACACCATATGCGAACTTTTGTTTTTTTTTTAATTTTAAATTATTTGTACCATGAACTTGTGAAATAATAATAGTGTATTTTTGGTTGAAATAATAAGATGGATGAAATAGCAGGTGAAAAAATGTCAGAAACATGACGGGAATCAAACTCGAGACTTGCAGAATACGACATGTGAAAAATGATTCTCAATAAATATCCTAAATTTACATGCAAATAAAACAGCACAACAGTAGGATAAATTAAATATTTAATTGAATCCTGGCTGTAGGTACTAATACTAATACTATCGTATATTGTAAGATGGGCTTTCCTCTTTCCTTTTTGTAAGATGTACTTTCTAGTTGAATTATTAAATTGAAAAGAAAAGAGAAAGAAAAAAGACAAAATTAAAAAGAGAGATAAAAGAGTACATGGGAAGGAAGAGAGAAAGAGAGAAAAATCAGGAAGTCAATAATAATAATTTAGTTGTAGAACAATAGCTACAACAACAATTCAATGTATGTCACGTCAATTACAATGGTATAACTGTATCATTCTAATGCATATAAACACAAGCACGAAGTACATACATAAAAGAAGTCATGCAACCTAGTTATAAAGAAATATTTATACAGGGATTTATTTATGGATCATTTTCAGATCTACTATATTTAAGAATAAATCCTGGAAAAAATCCTTAATATGTTGAAATTGATCTTGAATCTAAATGCGTGATATAAATCTGTAAATGTTTTCTTATAAAGATCACAATTTTTTTTTTATTGTTTCCAAACTGGAGAAAATTTGTAGGGATTTTATTTTAGTTCCTCAAATATAACGAAGTTACCCGAACATATTGTTAAAAGCTGGTAAAAAGAACTAGGAAGACGACCCAAAAAATATTAGAAAACCTCAATATTTGACTTAGTTGTGAGTGTAATACTCCAATATTTTAGAAAAATATCTTCACTAGTTCTAGTAATGATGTAGCTATCCTGTCATCCAGAAATATTTGATTTGTATACTAAAATCTCCTCAGATAATTGAAATTGGTGGGGTCTGACATCAAGCGTCCTAGGCACTTAAGCGGTAACGGTGATTCAGCAAGCTGTAAGGTTAAGCATTATGAGTATTTACAAAAAAATATTATTATTATTAAGACCTCAAGATACATTTTTTTTAGAAAATAAGGTTGAAGACACATGAAACTATAGATAAAAAAATATTTAATGTTTACCAGAGTCAAACCTAACAATAAATCATTAATCTGTTATCCTATACCACATTTTATTCGGCTCTCCGGTAATAAAATTATTCAAAGAAAACGGGAAACGAACGACTGAATAAAAATTTTTTGAAACAGTAGTTCCCAAACTTTTTCGAGACGCGGCGCCCTTTTTCAATAAAACATTTTCCATGGCGCCCTACCCTAAGTAAACGTATGACTCGTAAGTAAGAGATAAAAATAAATAAAACTCGTGTATCTTCATTATTTTTTAATTTATTAACATTAAATTAATAATTATAAATGCTTTGGTTCCATTAATTATGAAGGTTTTACAATATTTCGCGGCGCTCCCGTGAAGAGGCCGCAGCGCACAGTTTGGGAATCACTGGCTTATAAGACAGCTTATAAGTTTGTCTTATAAGACAAACATAAAATGGAAAAGAAAAAATAAACTTGGAATTTACATGAAATGGATATAAATGAATCTCGAAACATGGAATATCACATCGATGGTAAAAAGTTAGACAAAAATAGTTGAAGGGATGCAAAGAACTAGTTGGTACAGCTTGAAGTTGGAATGCAATGAAAAGGAATGAGGAATCGGATGTAGCTGAGGCCCCAACTTGATGGTGACAGACAGATAGTAAAAGAAGGTAAAGAAAAAGTCAATGAAATGCCATGAAATTACAATTTCGCAATAACACTGTATTGCTATTCTCCTTCAGAAAAAACAGCACCTACTGATAATAATTTCCCGTTAAGAAATAGTAACGCATCAATAATTCCTCTCTTTGCCGTATTCAATTATTGTCGTGGAAGGCAATGTTTTTCTGAACTGCAAAACTCCTACTATTAGTAATCTGACTCGTCAGAATTTATTGAACAAAACAGACCGTTCAATCCTTATTTGAGATGATTCGGGAAAGCAAACTTAACGTACACACTACTGAGTTTCTAAATAACTGAATAATCCATTGGCAATTCTGAAGTTATTTTTTTTTGAACTGGTTCTTTCTAATTCATGGATCATCTGAAAAAGTAAGAATAAGTAATAAGTACGGATGTAGAGCTTTAACAATCTTGCCGATTACGTTTCACTGAATATGGTCCTACAGAACCTAGGAAGTATGCAACATGACTTTCTAGGATAAAGTACTGAAAATTTCCGGATCCCTAATCAATTTTCATTAGCCAAAACATTTGGACCCCCCCCCCGCGATTGAATAATGTCGAATAACTTCCCGTCTTCGAAAACTAATGATACATGAAATACAGTATCAAGAATCAGTGTCAAGAATCTTCTTGACATGACAAGACTTCGAAAAACAGTTGGTCAAAGCCGAATAAGCAAATGATGGCGTTTTCTAGCAATAATTATTTACAAGAAAATCTTTTTTTTTAAGAGGACATGGCACTGTATGAATTTCACTCCGCTTCTGTCCAGTTTCTGGTAATTCCAACATTTGTCAATTACATTTTTTAATAATATTATGAAATTATAAATAATTATGTTTTTAAGATAGGAAAAATGCAAACAAGTACATATGTTATGTAATCATCACAGCCGCACTATTACGTCCAATTTCACTACGTTCTATTTTAGTCAAATCAAGTTATCCTACAAGCCGTGTTTAATATGGGATTTTATAATGTAAATTAAGAGCAGTATCTATAATAATAAAGCCAAAGTAATATTCCCTATATAGAATACAACAAATTCGATGTAACGCGATGTCAAAATCCTTTGGATTTGACATGAGACCGACCATCAAAGCGCGAAATAATTCATAAATTCAAAAACAATTTCAACTCACCACAATTTTTACGGTAACAGTTAAAACTGTAGAAAGAATTCCTTCATTAAGAACGTGATGTAAGATGGGTCGTAGTTAAACAAAATGGTGGGTGAATTTGACAGATATTACTGCCACTTGCGGATTTAGGGGTTTCACGCGTACAAGAGGACATCAATTTTTAATGTACTGCTAAAAAGAAAATAAACAACATAAAAAAATACATAAGCTAAAAAATAATATTACAAAAATTTATTTAAAAAAGTTTTTAAAAATTTGCTTTATACTTTTTAGTCATATTTAATCAAATTATTATCATACATTACATGATTTTAATTAGTAGGTTAATTTGGATTTCAAAAGATATATATTGAAACTCCGCATAGCCGTTTTGCAGATTTTGATATTTTTTACAACCGCACCCTTAATTTACTCCGAAAGTAAAATGCGAAGTATACTGCGAAAGTAATGGTGGAACATTGTACTGTCACCCGACCTTAGTAACTGTGCAAACTTTCATCGATAGACAATGTCAGAAAGTATGTTAAATTAAGGATGCAAGATTTGAGACAAAAAATAAAAAAAACAATACGAGTTAAAGAAAAGCAAGCAAGTAAAAACAATGCACATAATTTTCCATTCAATATAATTTTCTGTTATTACACAAATGTTTTTTTACAAATTTCACGTTTAATAACAAGATTGTATTATTATTTTCAATTTCAATTTGAAAATAATAACAAAAATAATTAAAATTTGAAAAAATTTAATTTTTAAATTATTAATTTACAAAAATTCTGATGTGGGCATCACATGACTTCCTTGTACGCCTATTAAATTAGATATACACTTTTTTTTTTAAATTAAAAGTACATAAAATTTTATTTCATTAATAACTTCTGATATTTTTTCATATTTTTATTTTATTGATATTATTGAATTATTATTTATTGTAAAAATGTTTTGACAATCGGAGGTTAATAACTGATTAATATAAATTGATTATATAAATCAATATATTTAAATTAAAACAAGTTAAAAAAAAGGATATAAGTCCGCTTTGAACCGATGCGATGTGCGTTCCCTTTGTAAGATCCAAATATTTCATTAATTAGACTTTAATTTGGCTATAACTCTGGAACCAATAAAAAAAGTACCATTTATGATATATTGTTGAAAAGCTCTCAATGAGGACTGCAGTTAAGAAAAAGTCCAAAATCCAAATTGTTTTCGATTTTGGGCTTTTTTTGACACTTTTGGTTCAGTCAATTGCAATCAAAAAGGGAGGTACACAACTAGATGTTACAACAGTTCGAAATAAAAAACTTCAACATCCTACGGCGAATCGTTTTTGAGTTATGCGAGATACATACGTACGTGCAGACATCACGCCGAAACTAGTCAAAATGGATTCAGGGATGGTGAAAATGGATATTTCCGTTGAAATCTGAAAACCGAAATTTTTCGCGATCACAATACTTCCTTTACTTCGTACAAGGAAGTAATAATGGAAAAAATTAATTAATAAAATGTTACATTAATGCTCTTACTTATACTCAGAATGCATCCAAATCCTCTAGTCATCCGAATTCCAGTCGATTTAATTCGGTTTTTTCTGAAGCGTCCAGTAAGCCATTACGAGTATGAAGTTTAACCAAAAATTAAATTAAAAACAGAAATATACATATTTATTTATACATAAATTTATATTTCACATGTAAGAAAAAAAAAATCTTAAAATTTTTTACAGAATAGGATCTTTTCCTTTCAAAAAGGAGATACATTCATCTTTTTTCTTTAAATATACCAGTACAAGTAGATTCTTTAATAGTTCAAAACGTTAAAAAAAGTTTCTTTGAAAAAATTGAAATGGTCCATTTTTAAACTTACGGTAACGTAACATTAAATAAAGTATACAGAAGTACAAAAACTAGAAACTAGAATACTTTCTTTTTTTTTATAAATTTAAACAGTCAATATTACTAAAGAAACCAGCTAAAAATAATTAACTGCATAAACAATATATTTTAATTTTAATAAAATTTTATGGCTTTGATAACCAAATGTACCAATATAAAAACTATACTTATCGATAAAGGCCAAATGTTAACTGTATTAACGGAGACAGAACAATTTTTCTTCGCTTTCTATTAATTCTATTTATCCAATAAAAATAAAAACTCGTCTAAAGTAAATCATTCATGACTAATAATGTATTGTGAATCAACTTTAAAAACAAAGTTTGCCATTTTTATAAAATAATTACTCGACCGTGGATACCGGTGTTCTTTGGTGAATGGGGTTCAATTAAACACGCGTACCGTTTTCTGGTATTTTTATTCAACTCAATTAGTTCATACAATTGTGGTTTAAACGTTTGAGACGAAAATGGAATATGATATTTCTGTAGCAAAGCAGTCATATCTTGTTTCTTGCTTGATGACACCGGGAAAGTTTTTCAGAAAGAGTAGCATTGTCAATAACTACTGCAGACTCAGGAGGAAGGTTTGAAACTAATCTTTGTTCGGCCCATTGTAAATAATTTTTAGTATTCATGCGATCATGGTAATCGCCATGATTTCTTCATGAAATCATATGCGTTGTTTACAATTTCGTGCGCCTGTCTTCGAAGGTTTTTACCTTTCACAATAGACTTAAATTCAGCCATAACTATTCGCACGTGAACGAAAACTTTAAAAAGTTTGAACCGTAAGCTACGATAAAAACGTTTTACAAAATATCCTATCGTACATTAATTTACTGCTTAACAAAATACACGAAACATGCCAAAAAACCGTACCGAGAGGCAGAACCGTAGAACTGAACTTTATATACATGGAAAAGCAAAAGAGGAACAAAAATAAAATAAAAGTAATCGTTTTGTATTTGAAACATGATGTCACTTTCTTAATACTGTAAACACACAAAAATATATTGCTTCGTAAACAACATTACCATCATGTTTATGCTACTAAAAGATGACTAATCATGTTGTTTCCAGTGTTTCAGACAACTGTTTAGAGTAACGTGCCGGCTGATCATCCAAGCTCGCCGTTACGTAGCGGCTAGTGTAATTTATCCGTATTGTAAATATTTAATCAAAATAAAAATTTATGGGCAATATATCCTAAGCCGATGTACTAATTTTAATCATGATCAGTCGGATACTACGAGGGCTTTTTTTTCAACCTCCGATCGTGCATCTAAACACACAAGGGATAGGCGGGAACCAGGTCCTCGCGTCGTGCGATTTGCGCCGCCCTCCATCACAAACTTTGCAATTGCCAGATTCATTGCATCAGTCTCAGCCGAGCTACAAGCAATTGAATGTGGTAGCTACGATCGATGCTCCCGAAAGTGAGAGCTGCGAATTGTGATGCGTTATCAGCAAGCCGAAGGATGTAGCGCTGCTAAAATCCATCGCAGTGTATGGTGAAAACTTTATGAGTGACGGTAGAGTACGAAAATGGTGTAGGAACTTTAAAGAAGGGCGAAAGGACGTCCAGGACGAAGGTGGGAAAGGACGCAAGTCTGTCGCTACTGAACGCATGGTGGAGTATGTAATTTTGTGTATGTAATTTTCTCCGAGAAAAACGGAGCTTTACGATAAGTGAACTTCTGCAGAAATCTCAGAAATTTCAAAGTTTTCTCTGTGACTAAAGACCTAAGATAGCGGAAACTGTGTGCACGTTGGGCCCCAAAAATCTTGAGCAACATTCACAAAACGCAGCGAATTGCGTAGCCTTAATGTTTCTCACGCGTTACGATAATGAGGGGGAAGAGTTTTTAAAGTCTACTGTTACTGGCGATGAGGCTTGGATCCAGTATGACATCCAGAAATCAAAGAACAGTCTAAGCAGTGGATGAACACTTCTTCTGCAAACAAGTCGAAAAAGTTCAAACAGATACTGAGCAACAGGAAAACAACGGCTACAGTTTTTTGGGACCATAAAGGTCCCAAAAAACCATAAAGGCTATTGGTAGCCTTTATGGAGCAGTTGACAACAATAACAAAGGAAGTTTATTGTGAACTTTTACGTCGCCTCCGTAGAGGAATCTAGAACAAACGAAGTGGCATGCTTTCGTCCAGCGTGGTTTTGATCCACGGCAATGGAAGAACCGCACTGTGCCAACGTGACGCAAGACCTTCTCAAACAGTTCAAGTGGGAAGTTTACGACCATCCACAGTACAGATCTAGCACCCAGCGATTTTCACCTCTTTTGAGTATTGAAGGCACGGTTGGCCGGACAACACTTCGGCACTAACGAAGAACTTCAGGGGACTGTCAAGACGTACCTTACCTCACTGGCGGCAAGCTTCTTTGAAGAGGGCATCGGAAAACTATTGTCACGATACGAAAAATACCTTAATCGTTTTGGCAATAATGTAGAAAAATAAGTTAGATACTACTCAACTTTTAGTAATAAAATTATTTTGTAATGTCAATGTGTCTTTTTTTATAGCTCATTGGAGGTTGAAAAAACAGCCCTCGTATATAACTTTTATCAAAACAAAAAAATAAGCACAAAAATTTTATTAGCAAATACCACTCCAGGTAAGAGAATACTCGACCTTACAAAAGTTTGTTTTCTAAAAAATAAATAATCTAATAAATAAATACAAAATTTTGTTTATTTATTTGTCTATTTGTATCAGCATCACGCGGGAACCAACTGACCGATCCCTTTCAAATTTGCACGATACATTCTTTTTACCCAGGGAAGGGAAACCTATTCCATATGCCAAGGTGACAGAAATATAATAATGAATTAAACGAATTAATTTTTTTTCTTTAATGAATATCTTTAATTCATATCTTCACTCCCAAGGGTGCTAGGGCCTCGGTATACGGCTTAAAACCTTCCTTCCCTGGGATAACAAGAATGTATCCTCAACATTTTAAAGGGTGGATCGGTTGGTTCTCGCGTGCTGCTGATACAAACAAACAAACTTTCGCGTTTACATATAAGATTTGTCACCATGGCAACTGAAATAAGTTGTGGAGTTTCCCTCGTCAAAAGGTGTATGTACTTTAGTTACCATAGTTACTACTATTTTATCTTTTATTTAGTTTCTTTTTCAGGTTTCTATAAAACCTGAATACCTTAATTGTTATTAATCAGTATTATTCTCTCAAATATGAAACGTAACGAAAAATGTAGGGGTCTAGTAGGCGAAGTCCCTTGGCCAGGCAAGCAAAGAGAGCTCTGCGGCGCTGGGTTCGGTTCTGGGAATCCCCGGAGTCGGTCCTACCAAGAATTTGCTTCCAAATTGTACAAGTCAATCCCCATAAAATCTAGAAGATTACTTAGTCGCAATTTACGAAAAAAACAATACGTCGGATAATCAGTCTAAAAGAAATATACAGTCCAAAGTCTTAAAAAAGTTTTAACCTGTTATATATGTAAATCTTGTTATCAGACAGAAAGCGTAGCAATTACTTTCCTCCAACACCGCAACTTAATATATTTTATATATATATATATACACAATGAAGTAAATAAAAGCTACAACATTAATTAGATTAGTCAATTATTCACTAAATTACAATGAAGTTAAACAAGAGAGAAAGAGCCAAAACCGTGGGCTGAAAAAGGGGAAGGACTTCACTGAGTAGTTTTTAATTATTCACTCTGGCTTGCTTAAACTTGTTGGCGTAATCAAGCAATTAACATCGCAGTAATAAAATTTAATTATTAAGATTTTTTTCAAATCTTAATAATGTAACTTAAACAATCTAAAAAAATATTAAAAAACAAACTGTAGAAAAAATGAAGTAAAGTAAACTGTACATTTACAGTTTCTCATTTATTTACATTATACGAAATGCTCATTTTTGTATGACAACAAACAGAATTTCTCATACCGTTTAAAATTATACAAATCAAAATACTTTAATGTTTTAAAAAACTCCGTTAGTAATAAAGAAAAACTAATATATAAAAACGTTTTCACTTATCATTAAAGTACGTATGTATACAACTATAATTTAAAGATTTCTTTACTTATACTATACAGAGAATGTTTATCCACATCCTTTATTAAAATTATTTGCTACTATATAACAAGACAAACTAATCAGTAAAAAATTTATTAAAAAGAAAACAAAACATGTAAAAATAGGTACAGTTTTAAAGTTAAACATACTAACACAATACAAAAATTGTGTTGAGGAGACTTAAACTTATATTTAAGTTTAAATAGTTTACAATAAAATTTAAAAAAAAAAACACATAAAATCTACAATACAAATCACAGATCCGCAACGAATAAAAAAAAAAACAGAGATAGTTAGAAAATTGTTTTATTGATAAAGTTAATAAAAAACAAAGTTCAACAATAACTTCATTTTAAACTAATTGAAAATGTTTAGTTTTAAAGTTACAACAATCTAATGGATTAAATGAAATTTAGGGTTATAAAACTTAATTAACGACTCCAATTTTACAAAAACTACGTTAACCTTATCGCAAAATAAATTTTTGAAGCTAAAAGAACAGTAGGGATCCTGGTAAAATGATCCAATACCAAATTTAAATTTCCAAGTTACGTAACTAAAGTAAAAGAAAGAAGTGTCAAAACTAATTTTTTTATTTTTTACTTCTTTGGAAATGAAGATGAGAAAAAATGGAAAGATAGGTAGGCAATTAAAAAACAACAAAGTTACTTTAAAAAAGTGCTAAAAATAATTTTAAAAAAATATTTCTTAAAATTTCGACTTTTTGCAATTAAGTTTAAAAGTAACATACAAATCCTTATTCGACACCGAATCTAAAAAGGAAAACTTTAAATAACTGAAGAAGTATTACTATTTATTTTTTAGAATAAAAACTTTTTTCACAAACAAAATTTATAAAAAAAAATATAAACTTAAATTATGGGTGGCCAACAATATCATTCGGGGTTTTTTATTAAAAAAAAAAATGCCAAAAAGAAAGGCAGAAGGTGTTAAACAAGTGATCTGATAAAAAATTTAATTAAAAAGCTATGCAAAAACGTTATGTGAAGAGACTACCACCGAGCTTGACTAAGACTAATGCTAGGAAACTAAGGTAATTTTTTACCTTAATGTTTTCAAAATATTAAAAATACTTTTAATATTTTGAATCGCTTAAAAATACTTTGATATCAGAAATGGCAATAGTCTATACACTATTAGTCTTACAACAACAATTCAATGCTGAGAATTGATGACAAAACTATTGTCCAAATTTTTCTTTTGAAAAATCATCAATTTAATTTAACAAAAATAAAATTAATACGAGATAATAAAAATCAGGAGTGGGGATTTTGGTAAAATAAAACAATAAAGAACTTAAAAAACGGGTTAAAGAACCACTTTTTACTTCCTTTTACGAAGTAAAGGAAGTATTGTGATCGCGAAAAATTTCGATTTTCAGATTTAAACGGAAATATCCATTTTGACCTTCCCTAAGTCCATTTTGAAAAGCATGTCTTCTGTACGTACATATCTCGCATAACACAAAAACGATTAGCCGTATGATGTTGAAATTTTGGATTTAGGACTATTGTAACATCTAGTTGTGCACCTCCCCTTTTGATTGCAATCGACTGGACAAAAAGCGTCCAAAAAAAAACCCAAAATCAAAAACATTTGGATTTGGTAATAAGCCCTCATTGAGAGCTTTTCAAAGATGTATCATAAGTGGTACTTATTTTCATTAGATCCAAAATTATAGCAAAATAAAATTTTAATTATTGAAATATTTGGTTCTTACAAGGGGAAGGCACATCGGTTCGAATCAGATTTCATCTCCTTTTATTTTTAATTTAAATATATTGATTTATTAATAATTATTAACCTCTGATTGTAAAAACAATTTTACGATAAATAATTCAATAATATCAATAAAGAAAATTATAAAAAAATATCAGACGTTATTAATGAAATAAAATTTTATGTACCTTTTATTTTAAAAATATAAAATATAAAAATATTTATATGAAATTTAATAGGCCTACAAGGAAGTCATGTGGTGTACACATCAGACTTTTCCTTTTTATTATATAGTAAAAAAAAAGGTGAGAAACATTTATTATAGAAAACGAAATAAGTTCATATTAAAAAATTAGAATTAAATAATGGAAAAATAGAATATAATCATTATTTAATAATTATATACGAACATTTTTTTTTTGCAGCACCTTATTCTCAATTTACAAAGTAATTGAGCGAAATATAAGAGCTCTTAAGAGAGAGAAAGAGAGAGAGAGATACGAATGAAAAGGTATCGTTTAACATAGCGGCTGTCGTAATGAGTGAAATGAACCTAGACAATACAAAAGACTACAGACATCCGTGAGGATGTCTGCAACAGAAAAGAACTTAACTATCATCCTCTAAAAAAACCCAAGACGATAATTTAATTTGGTCTATTATTAAAAAGCTGACAACACAGTCCCCTCACGCGGTTAAAGCCACATTCCGGCAAAGTACTACAACTGTGGGTTGCTTATGATGCACGGCTGACATACACATACACACACAACTTAATTTAAAATATTTATCATTTTACTTAAATATAATATAATATATAATATTTTTCGTTAATAATTCTGACTAAAGTGCGCGTGCATACCGCTACAACTTTGTAGCGGTACATTACAACTAATGTAATTTCACAACTTATATAGAACAAATTTCGCTTGTACCATCGGCAGACTGGTATAGCCGCAAGGCTTAACGCACCAGGTACCGAGTCGACCGGACGATCTAATTCGAGACCCAGCCAGGCCGAGTTACTTTTTTACACTTTAAATATTATTCATTTATTTAATTCTACCCCTCACCTATGGCGTCACAACATAGTAAACAACTACAACATCATTTTTTGGGTGGGGGTGCGATTTTGCAAAAAATGTTTTTGGCAAATATTGTTATTTTATAATTGTTAACAAATGTGCCTAAGAAAAATATGACCTTAATTAGGCACATGTATGACCTTGCTCTACAGTCTCACCTTCTTGACTTTTTAAGTTGAATATTTAATGGGATCAGCGTTCCATATATAGAAATAATCTGCCCAAGTTTGGTCAAAATCGGTCGAGTAATTCTAGAGATATAAGGTGATTTAGAAGCCAACGCCGAACACACACGTACATTAACATCCCGAAAATTTCTATCCGGTTTATTGGATTCCTTAGGTGTCAAAAAGTCAAGATCCGCTAAAAATCGTATATGACCAAAGTGGACCGGTGACAATACTTTCCCTTCTAGAGCCTGTAGCTCTGCTACAGCGCTATCTAGACGGGAAAGTAAAAATGAGCTAATTCACTTCGTATTAGTCCTTTAATCTTGTCGGAAATACTACTCGATACAGTTTTGTAATGGTATATTAACACAAACAAATATATATGTAGCTGTTTCCAGAAACTATCGAATAGTAGTTATATTCAAACTAAAACTGGATCGGAGCAGCAAACATTTATTTTATTTAGATTAAAGACAACTATAACAGGTGAAATTACAGCTCAATGTTTAATTCCTGTCTGATCATCCTACGCTGTAATAATTACTATAATTAAAAAAATTCAAGTATGTAATTCAGTAATCGCAGACAAAACCCTTTAGTAAAGTATTTTCTATACCCTTTCAATCATTTCAGTTTATTGAAATGTACACTTATTCATATTAAATTACACGTTTATTGATTTACTAAGTGATACTTAATTTAAAAAAAAAAAATACTTTCATTGTTATCGCTTAATAAAGCAGTTTGTTAATAATGATATAAACAATATTTTGCAAATTTTTATATACAGTATCTAGAAGCAGTCTCCTTGATTCGAGGTTCGTAGAAAGCTGGGTCCTTCTGCTTGTTCGTGTAATTACTCGATAGTAACTTATTACATCCTTGGATTATCAGGCAAGTTTAGATGTTAATTTGAATCTAACAGAAAGATGATCAGGTGGAAGAGAACCGCTAACCAACTAAATCACTCCGACACAGATTTGCAATTCATACACATTTTGTTATGTATAAATTATATATATATATATATGTTTTTTTACTTTAAGATTATTATTATTTCAAGCGTATTATAGTTACGGGCCCCAATATTAAGATATACAAGATTTAAACCATATTTTAAAGCATTTCTACCTAATGAGTTAATAAATATTAATCTGATCGTTTGAAAACAGTTTCTTGAAAAACCTTACAGTCACTGTAGAGTACAAAGGTAATTTATAACACAAAATATCAACATCCTCCTGAAGAAGTTGAACAATATAGATAAACAAATACGAGTAAAAATAAATGATATTAATGAAGTATGGAAAGTTACAAAACCGCTAAACATAGAACGATTAAATTAGTCCGTGTTTCTATTTCAATAAGATCTATTTTTAAGTATGTGACCACCATACCTAAAGCCTTTAGGGGGCCCTATGGGGGAGGGGGCAATTCAAAACTTTTAAGTAAAAAGCGTGAGATTACGACGTAACATTTAAATTTTAAAGAGCATTTAAAAATAACACTTTTGACATAAAGAAAACGTGACGCTCTGTCAACACCAACCAAAATGGCTCCGTTTAATATTTTTCACATCTAGTTTGAAAAGCGGTCTACAGTATTTGTTAAATAACAGCAGAAGTGAAACGTTTAAAAAAATTAAAAAATCCTCCCGCCTCAAAACGATCTGTTTTTCGGTATGTGCTCCTTAAGGTATATTGTAGGCCGTTTTTGAAATTAGCTGTAAAAAAATATACAACAGACGCCATTTTGGTTAGGGTTGTCATAGCCCAAATTTTTTCACGTCAAAACTTATTCTTTTTCAATGCCTTTTAAATTACAATCACAATCCTACCTTTCTGTAAAAAAGTTTTAAGTTGCCCCTCATAGGACTTCTGTACTCATATCGAAAAACTGATCGTTTCGAAATAGGAGCGTATGCTAGATTTCGTTTTTCTAGGTTTAACGGTTGACAAGGTATTTAAGGATTTCCATACTTGTTAACGCCGTTTTTAAGTATAAAGTTAATAGAATTAAAAAACAAAACAAAATTAAACATTTTAAATTTAAATAGGCTAAAAAACATAAGAACATTTTCGCTGTTTAAAAACAATGATAACAATCCCGCTTTTAACAAATGACAAAGAACATTCACTAATTAATAAAACACGATTATTCATAAATATAACAAATAAAAACGTTAGGTCTGATAAAAATAATAAAAGAACAACTGTAATAATTATTATTTCACGTTAAGTAGGGCGACTTTTTCTTTTTTTTTTTTACATAAGACTGAAAATATTTTGTACTTTAAGAAGTTTTTGGAGGCCACTAAGCACATTTACAGCCATTGCTTGTAAATAGGAGTCTCGTGGTCAAGAAAACCTCGTAATAAAATCAAACTACGAATGTACTGACTGTTCCGACCACAGCATCCTACTAATGAACTTATTAGGGTTCGGCCTGTAACCACAGAACCAAAAACAAGGCAAGAAAAGAAATAAGGAAATAACAAATGATAAAAGAAGGAGTATGAGAAATGACTGTATTCACGAAGAACCGCAAAACAATCCCACCCGTAGGTTAATTAAAGAGCCTCTTAGCAGCACGTGCCCGTACAGCTCACAATCCCTCGGAAGACTGCGGGCATTTTTACCCGATGTGGGGTTGCGTTAATCAGTTTAAATATACGCTGAAACAAAAACTAATTTTCTTCCAGAAATTAAACAGCTATTCGAGATCAGGTACAGGATTCCTAAAGAAACAACCGCGCCCTAAATAAAATAAAATTGTGTGGGTCGTGAAAGTATTCAACTGAACTGTAAACTGTTTAGCCAAACATTTCCTCCCCCCTATCGTAGGCGGGAAGAGTGAAAGTAGCAGCAATTAATTAAAAAAATATTATTTCAATAGCTTATCACATCATTCACCTACATTTAATAATTACGAATAATAAATATAAGTATATATATATATATATATATATATATATATATATTATACCTCCCTTCCAATGAAATTCAAAATTGTTATAATTTAAACTAAAACATATAAAATCACACAGTAAAATATTTAAAATAAGTGTTTGTAATAATAGTAACACTTCAGAAAATTAATAATATAGTAAATACATCAAAAGAAATATTTAAAAATAGAAATTTTATAAATATTACAGCAATTAAATGTAATAAAAAATATAAATCTACGAGACTCGGCTGATAAATTCTCCACATACACGCGTAGCATGAGAATGAAAAGAGATATTGGAATGAAATAAAAAACGAATGATACCTTGGCTACAAAGTGCAGCATTTATTTTTCAACATAATCCCTGTTTACACTGATACACTTTTCCCAACCTGTGACAATTTTATGCATTCCGTTACTGAAAAATTCTGGCGATCTTTCTCGGATCCAAGTGGCCACAGGTTCCTTCACCTCATCGTCAGTGGTGTAATGATTACCTTTGAGATCCCTCTTTTGATGAGGGAAGAAGTGGAAGCCGCACGGAGCCAAATTGGGCGAGTATGGCGGATGCGGAGAGCAATCAGAGAGTTTGCGCGGTACCCATCGTGCATAAATTAATTTTATTCAGATTTTGTTTTCAATAGCAGTTAAAATAGAGTGAGTTCGGCCAACATGTCAACACGGTTAAAACAGCGCGCAGTGATCGAATCTTTAACAGCAGAAAATATGAAGCGTACGAATACTTTTCATCGTTTAAAAGCAGTTGAAAACAAACCGGTAAACGATTTCAACGCATTATTGCAGGTTTGTAGAGGAGGACTTTAGCTATCATGTGCTGCCACGCCCAACCAGTTGCTCGATAATATTCCCTACTCGTTCTTTGGATATGCCTAACTGAATAGCGATGGATTGCTGGGTAATTCGCCGGTCACTTCGAAGCAAATCACCCACCTCCTTTTGATTTTTCTCATCAGTCACAAAAACTAGTCCGCTACGAGATGCGTCCTCAATTATCGCTTTAGCAGCTTCACAATAGCGAAATTTTAACGACCACCTATTCACAGTACTCCTGTTAACTGTTTAAATACCATAAGCTGCTTTTAAACGATGAAAAATATTCGTAAGATTCATACTTTCTGCTGTTAAAGATTCGATCACTGCGCGCTGTTTTAACCGTGTTGATACGTTGACCGAACTCGACTCCATTTTAACTGCTATTGAAAACAAACCGGTAACCGGATTTCAATGGATTATCGCAGGTTTGTAGAGGAGGACTTTAGATATGTGCTGCCAGGCACAACTCGATAGTAATTTTTGTTTCCGTGTAGCACGCTAGTGTACAAAATTTATCAGTCGAGCCATGTTTATTAATATAGTAACAATAATGATAAACAACTAACAACCGTTTAAAAAATATACAAAGTAATAGCGAAGCTTATTTAATTTACGAAAAACAATTTTACATCCAAAATTAAAAAAAAATTATATGTATAGTTTTTCCCCTAATTAAAATTTGCGTTTCATGATAAATAATATAAATAATACAATCGACTAAGTAGGTAAATCTTACGAAATAAAAAAAAAATCTGATGTGGACAACACATGACTTCTTCCTTTTTACGCCTATTAAATTTACATTTACAAATTTTTTTGAAATGAAAAGTGCATAAAATTTGATTTCATTAAAAACTTCAGATATTGTTTCATTTTTTTTTTTTTGGTTATTATTGAATTGTTATTCATCGTAAACCTTTTTTTACAATACAGGTTAAATTATTATTAAATTAAATAAAATTATTTAAATTAAAAAAAAGGAGATGAAGTCTGATTCGAACCGATGTACCTTCCCTAAGATCGAAATATTTCATTAATTAAGATTTCATTTGGCAATAATTCTGGAACCATTGAAAATAAGTACCACCTATGATACTCGTATATGTTGAAAAGCCCGGTAAGGGCTCATTACTGCAATTAAGAAAAATCCAAAATACAGATGTTTTTGGATTTTGGGCTTTCTTCGACACTTTTGGTTCGGTCAATTGCAATCAAAAGGGGAGGTGCACAACTAGATACTACAACAGTCCTAAATCTACAATTTCATCATCGTACGGCTAATCGTTTTTGAGTTATACGAGATACATAAATACGTACGTACATACATCCCTAGAGACGTCACGCAGAAACTAGTCAAAATGGATTCAGGAATGGTCAAAATGGGTATTTCCGTTGAAATCTGAAAACTGAATTTTTTCGCTATCACAATACTTCTTTTACTTCGTACAAGGAAGTAAAAATATTAAGTATTAAATTTTCGAAAAATTACAAGACATTTGTAAGGAATGCGTTTCATTTTTTGATATAACTGGATAAGGGTAACCGTAATATTAAAATTATACAAACATATATTTTAACGATAAAAAAAGATTATAAAAAAAACAAATATAACTTAACGAAACCAAAACTAACAACGAAGAAACGAAGGATTATTAGTATCACTATGATTAAGCAAAAATAAAATAGAAGCTTATTTTCTCTACTTTATTATCCCTTTCCTCTCTCTTTGTGTGACGAACGATTTATTTATTGTAGAAAATATGGCGATCAAAATATTGTGAACAAAGAAAATATAAAGTAAAACAAGAAGATTCATAGTTTGCTACAATTTTAAATATGGTAAATAATATAAAACGTTAGATGTTATTGGTAGTGTAATATAGAAATCAAAACAAATTTACAAAACACATTGATCGTTTAACGTTAGTTAAATTTATTAAAATAAATGTTAGAGTTTTAAAAGAAAGGAAAGAACGCTGGATTTCACAATAACAAAAAGAACACATGCAGTTGTCAGCAGCGAAAAGCAAGAATAGAGTGTGGAAAACCTGCACGTGGGAAACTTGACATTGTTTTGACGAACGATTTTTAAATCCGTTATAAACCACACGAGTAAATAAGTAATAGGGGAGATATTAGTAAGCTAAATAAACTTAGGCGTGTGGTGTAACCCGATACACAAAAATAAATACTCTAAAGCATTTATAAGGCTTTAGAAGCACTGAAGTATGACTGACAGGGATGGAGAGCTTAGACAGCTGAAAAACAGCTGACCGCCTCTGAAACAACAGATTATAAAAAAGATAATAACTTAAAGAATTACAAGAAATGATAAAAGAGCACAATTTGTAAACAATTAGATTATTTTCTTCGCATCAAATCCCACAAAAATAATTATTTTTATTACATGAAAAGAATGTCAGAAATATTATTTTTGCTAGAAAAAGCGATAAGGCCGAGACAAAAATCTGGAATATGGAATATGATCAAGAAGACGATGCAGATCGAAAATCGGTATGAAATAAATCAAACTGATGTTAAGATCAGCATAAACGATTCAATTATAATTAAACAGATCATATTGGATTTAGGTTTCATATATCTGGAAGAATTAAGAGACTATCGTAGTCGTTCAGTATCACAAGTTGTATAACGACAAAACGGCGTACCGGTAAAAAGTAAATTATCCATATATAACACTTCAGCAGTTACTGAAACAAAAGACCGCGCATTTTAGTAGTTATACATCATGGTTTTACTACCTCGAAATGTTGGCGGATGGTTAAGCTCACTACATCTACGAGGTGTGATTGGAAAATTTTAAAACTGGACTTATAATTTAAAAATGGCAATACTTACATGCTATATTGATGGATCTCCTTCAAGTGAAGGAATAAACACACCGACTACAACGATTTTTCCACTTTTGGAAGCATTCCTGGAGATTTTCTTTCTTAAGGATGTTAAGAACATTCTCCGTATTTGCCTTGATGTCTTCAATTGAGTCAAATCGATTCATTTTCACCGAAAATGTATATTTAGACAAAAGGTAGAAGTCGGCAAGGACTAAATTAGGGAAAGAGGGAGTTCCAGAAGCACAAGAATTTCGAATTTGGCTAAAAATTTCGCGATCGAGAACACACAATGAACCGGTGGGGGGTTATCTTGGTGAAAGTCCCGATTCTTATCTCGACAGAATGCAGGCCTTTTCTTTCACACATTTTCGCGCAAACGCTCAAGAAAACTTTTATAATTCTTAAATTATATTAACTGACTGCCCCCTAAGGGAAAATTAGTGATGCACGATACCAGTAGAATCGAAGAAAACCACCAATATTTTCTTCACATTCGAACGACTTGGTCGCTTTTTGCGGTCGTGGCAAACTTGAACCATTCTACTGCATGATTGTGCCTTGTTTCTTGGTTGTACCCGTAACCCATGATTCGTCGCCTGTAATTATCCTATTTAACAAATCTGGATCGGTTTCGGCCCGATTAATCAGTTTTTGGAACACTTCCAAGTCAATGTTTCTGCTGATCTGACAACAATTTCGAAATGAATTTCGCAGACTTGACATATATTTTTCAAATTTTCAGTTAAAATTGACTGACATGCAAAGAACCTTAAATTCAGTTCATCAGTCATCTCCTTAATTGTAAGTGTACGGTCAGAATGCACTAAATCGTGAAGTTTTACAATTTTATTTTTTTGGTTTTTGAAATGGGAAGTCAGGCGGACCGGGGATCGTTTTCGATTGATTCGCAGCTACCTTTGAATCAGATAAAAACATTCGAGTGGCACAGACATTTATCTCTGATTTTCTTAAGTCTCTGAAGCCGATTTCCCGATTTTCAATCAAAATTTGACACAAATTCGTTGCTCCATTTTTTCATTAATTTTGCGAAATCGATAATTCACTGAGAACCGAAAACACGTCTTTAGTCACCAGGATGCCACTCTCTACAGAATAAAGGTATCGCGGTGATCTTTTCAGGACGTTTCAAGGACAAAACAAATTTTCCTTCCACACCCGCGAGCAAACCTACCCCTCCTAAAAATTTTATGGAGCAGTGATGGCAACTGTCTTAAAACTTTCCAATCACATCTCATATAATACACAATGTAATGTAAATTTGATTTGCTGCATTTCTATTCCGGCTAATCCGTACGATAAATAAATAAGACAAACATCAGATTACACTAGTAATCTGATTACACTAGTATTACACAGATTACACTAGTATTTTTTAGCATTTTATAATTAAATCACTTGTTCGTGTGAGTTTATATAAGATATATATCTATTAAGTTATATATATAAAATTATTTTCAATATTCATACAAATGAATAAATAAAAACCATATTAATGAAAATAAAAACTTTTTAAAATAAGTATTGGGTCAATAAAAAAGTTAAATTGAGTTATATATATATATATATATATATATATATATATATATATATATATACATATATATATATATATATAATTAAAACTTTTATTACGAATAATATAGCAAAGACTGAGATAAAAAGATTTTTAACGAATAATGACAGCAGAAGAGCAGAACCAAGAATTAGTATAAGAAAAATAGATCGACCGATCGGAGTGATATATACAACTGAACAGTATAAATCCTTAATTTATATTTGGTCGTATACTTATCGTATCCAACTGACGTTGAACGCCCCAGTTAAGTTAATGATTACAATGAACCCAAATAAATTACTTAGTTGTAACTTAACAGCTGTATTGTATTCCGAAATCTTGGAAAGTCGGTATTGAGATGATTCAGAATACTACACAGATCGATAACTTGTAAATTAAACAATCTTTAGTACTTCTGAAATTATCTAAATTATTATTGACTGAAGATTATTTATTTATGTATTTATTCAAATACATACAAGAAAATTTCCCATTTCACAAAAAAACTAACAACAAATACAATAGCAAGTAACTTGCTATTATACTACCACTCTGTTTTTGATTTGATTTGTTTAATACCGAATTTTATGAGTTTCAACAATAACGATGTCAGAGTCGTCAAAACCTGTAATGGAGCAGAAACTAACTGTATTTGCGATCATGGTTTTAATTTAATTACGTAAAAAGAAAGATACTTGAGCCGCTAATGGGAAGTCATACAAACAAAACTATTCTAGGATAAATACGGAAAAGTTTTATTTTCCTGAAAGTAATGTTGAAGTAATTTAAAATACATATTAATTAACGCTTCCAAATATTATAGATATAGGTTAACATTGCTTTAAATAAATAAATTTTTCTAGTTACACATAAAAAACCGTTTGGTAAGTGTTAACTATTTTAGAAATAAAATCGAAACTAGAATTGGAGATTTCCGTAATTTACTAGATGTAATGTTGGCGTATGCGACCCATAATTAAATTTCCGGTAAAAGAGGGACAAATGAACGTAGGCAAACAGGAAATGAACACGTGCAGCTAAAATACTATAAATAAATAAAAAATAGAGGAAAAAAGAAGACAAGAATAAAAGTAACTCTCTTAATTACTAATATACTAAGATAATTCTTATGTCACATAAACGTGATACTAATTTAGTAGGATCTTTAATCATACTGAACACTTCAGTATCTAACTCTAGTCCATAAAACTCAGCCTACTTCATATTAATACGCTAAGCTCTATGCCTGACATTCTTGGTAATAAGATTCCAGTTTACATCGTGCAAACTTTATAACAAACGATGACTTATGTATTAGAAAAAATGTTTGGCAAACAGAAAAACCACCATCCTATTTTAATATTTTTACAGATTCTAAACCTAATTAAATCAAAATTAGTAAGTATAAAACAGCTCCTTTCATTATTGTAGTACCGAAAAGTTTACAAATGTATGCACTGTAAATCAAAAACGTCCAAACCATGAAGGGTACACAAACAACTCGATATAGTATTAATGTCCCACCAAATTATATAAAATCATCGATAAAAATAACTACTAGGCTGGTCTCGTCGAAAATCAGTTGTTTAAGAAATAATTTTCGAAGTTGAAGGTTCTGAGATTCAAATCTTAGTAAAAGTTAGCTGTTTTTATGCGGACTAAGTACTAGACTGTGAATACCGGTGTACATTGGTGGTTGGAATTAAATTAGCCACACGCCTCAAGGATCGTCAGCTGTACAAGATTTATACCTAATTTACCTACCATACATATCATCCTAATTTCTTTGGGCCGTGGAGGAGTTGCTTAGTGTTCTCTAGTAGAACAGATTGCAACGTATACGTTAAGAAAAAAATTTTATGTGGGCACCACATGAATTCCTTGTACGCCTAGTAAATTGGATATACACAATTTTTTTTTTTAAATGAAAAGTACAAAAAAATTTATTTCATTAATAACTTCTGATATTTTTTCATAATTTTTTTAAACTGTTTGAATTATTATTTAATGTAATTTTTTTTACAATCGGAGATAAATAATCATTAATAAATCAATATAATTAAATTTAAAAAAGGTAATGAAGTCGGATTAGAACCGATAGGCCTTCCTCTTGTAAGATCCAAATATTTCAGTCCCCACGGGAAGCCGATTATTGTTAAACAGAATTTTTCAAATTTACTATATGTGACGTACATTTAATTCGATTATTTTTGTAATATTATTCATTCAATTAATTCGAATCATTCAGTTCAAATCCAGCTCACACAATAATAGAGATTCATAATTCACAGTTCATTAATTCAATTTATTAAGTTTGTGCTTCAACCGGCAAATCTGCTGTCATATGTATATACACATATATTATACGAGGGTAAGTCAATTATTTCCGCAATTTAGTTATATTTTTGTTTATGTTGGTAGTACTGTCGTGTTGCATACAGGACGCATGCATGGTTTAATTGTTGTTATGTCTGTGCAGGTTTGATGCTGCTAAGTTAGTTCCATTATCGCTGCCCTGCTGTTAACAATGGCTGCTCAGCTTTCTGTTTGCACCAAAGAAGAGCAAAGATCAGTGATCCGTTTTTTTTGTGGTCGGAAGGTGTATCAGGGGCCAAAATTCATCGAAGTCTTTCGGTACAGTACGGGAACAGTGTGTTCCCGCAACGGAGTGTCTACGAATGGTGAAAACTTCAAAAATGGTCGCACAAGTGTTACGCACGACGAAGGAGCCGGACGACCGTTTACCGCCACAAATGAGGAAAACATTGAGCGAGCACGTGACATGGTTTTCTTAGACAGACGAGTAACTAACGATGAAGTGGCACATCGTCTGCAAATTAGTCACGGTTCTTCCTACGAAATCATCCACAACAGACTTGGGTTTCATAAAGTCTGTGCAAGATGGGTCCCAAAACAACTCACACAGTTGCATAAACAAACGCGTTTAGACATCTGCCAAAAACATTTGGATCGCTATGGTAACGAACGTGACATCTTAGACAGAATCATCACCGGTGACGAAACACGAATCCATCATTACGAGCCGGGGAGTAAACGGTAGAGTATGGAATGGAAACATCCAAATTCGCCCTGCAAAAAAAGTTCAAGATCCAACCGTCCGCAGGAAAACTGATGCTTACGGTTTTTTGGGACTCACAAGGCCCAGTACTGAAAGATTATGAGGAAAGGGGCACGACAATAAACAGTGTGCGTTACAGTGAGATAGATGCTTACTGCCAAGTTGAGCCTGCAATTCGAAGCAAACGCCGAGGACTGCTGTCGAAAGGTGTTGTGTTGTTGCACGACAATGCCCGTTCACATACTGCTATCTACACTGCTGAAACGCTCCAGAAACTCAACTTTGAAGTACTGGTCATCCTCTGTATAGTCCTGATCTTGCTCCTTCTGACTACCACTTGTTTGGTCCACTCAAAGGGGCATTAAAGGGCCGTCGATTTACCTCGGACGAAACAGTGAAAGAAGCAGTACATTCCTGGCTCGCTGCTCAACCGAAAACCTTCTTTTATGAGGGTATCAGGAAGCTTGTGCAACGATGGACCAAGTGCGTTGAAGTGCAAGGGGACTATGTTGAAAAATGATGTACATGTAAGTTTCCTATTTGTATTGCAATAATATTTATAACTACATTGCGGATAATAACTGACTTACCCTCGTAGATTTTTCGAGATGAAATATACCTAGAAAGAAACCTTCTCAGTTATGCCAAGAAACATGGGTAAAAATTTGGTTGCGATTAATCGAGTAGTTTTTTTGTTTATCCTAATAAAGAAAAACTCTCTTCCTCTTCATATATTATAGTACAGATATATATGAACGCTCTTTAATGTAAACAAAACGGGAATAAAGTCTGGCGAAAAGACACAAAAGTTTTTTACAAATAATATGCTACAAAATTAAGATCATTTGACAATTAAAAAAATATGCTACAGAAAATTAATTACGATCTTATAAATGTAAGGAAAATAATATTAATAATCACCAAAACAGATTCGAAATTCGCAGCCGATTTTGTGGATGAGTGGGAGCAATCTGCAAATTCGAACATTACTTACCAAATATGAAGCAGAACTTTGTATAATTATTATAATGATATGTTCAAAAGAAACATTCCCGCCAAAAATCTCATAAAATGATAAAAAAAATTCTTGCGCAAGAAAACCGATTTTCATTATTTTATTTTGTTTCCTTTTGCACCAGTCAAACACATACCCAGTCATCATTAACCTCAAAGCAGGTAACGCTACCTTAATACGCCAAACAATATTGCTTACAATAAATACCGAAGATATTAAGATATTAGATATACCGAAGATCAACGGTCATAACAAACCACGTTTCTATCCTGTCCTGCTCAAATTTTTTCATCTTAAATTGAGAGTAACGCAAGAACGACTCAACCAATCTTCATCAAATTCTCACATGTACAACTTCAGATACACTGCTTCATCGTATTTAAATTTGAATGAAATTGATCAAGTAGTTTTGAAGATTTTCGGGGCACAAAATGTTATGCATAGGTATATAAAGGAATTTATATATATATATATATACCTTTATTTTTACATATATATATATATATGTAAAAGGAAACATTTAAATGAATGGTACTTTCTCCTCGTATTCCTCAAAAGGTAAAGAAAATTCATTTTCACTCCCATCCTCCAATCCCACCATGTGACTGAAAATACTGTCCTTTTCTTCCAACAATCAGTAAAATAACGACAAAAAAAACTGCTAATAATAAATAAATAAAGAAAATAAAACAGACATTTTCTGTGTCATTGAAGGGGAGTAGAATTTTTAGTTATCCCAGTGAATGAGGAAACCTTTTGATACGAGAACTGAAGGTGTTAATCGATATACACTGAAAATTCATCGTATTACGGAAATCAACGAACAAAACGCATCCTGTCTCATCAATCATAAACACGAATGGATCAATAACGTATAATATAGCAACCAAAAAAATAATAATCTAACAATCACAATCTTGATTAATAATACAACTAAATAATTACAAAACTGATCAAATATTTTGTAATAAATAAACATTTGAAGCCAAATTTAATAAATAATTCAAATTAGCATTTGAATTATGTATTAAAAATTAACCTAAACTAAGATTAAAAATAAAACCAGATTACAAATACTACAGACGTACAATCATTTATTTCATCCATGCTTCCGCCAAATATGAAATGTAATGCAGTTGGTTAAAATAATTTGTTTTAAAAACGTATATAATTACTATAATAATAATTCAAATAAAACATTCACAGAATGATTAAAACTTCCTCTAACCCATCAGTTCAATCATGAGAGATATTTCCTTTTTACATTCGTTTATTTACCGACGTTTTGAAAAACTTTACAACTAAAAGAAAGTATTACGTAAAAGTTATCAACGACATTGCTGTACGTTTCTGACAATTAGAGATTAACATTTAAACCTTCTAGTAACAGATTTGAAAACTAATATATCTTGCAACCTTAATTTTCCTATTATTCATTTTTCTAAAAAAATGTTTTGATTTCATATTAATTGGTTAAACATAAATAGTTACAAATCCTTTATTTAATTACTCCTCTCAATTATATAGACTAACCAGTCTGGTAGTGTACACAATATACATGGTACCAATCGAGGAAAGTATAAGACCAATCGAGGTAAATCAAATATAAGACCTGCAGATCAACTGTTCAGAGATGTTGGATGATCCATGTTCAAACCAGAATTCAAAAAGTTTATTACTTTTACTTGGATAATAACATCTAATATACAAGGTGGTGTATTTCTATGTCATTAACTGTTATACAACGGTTTGGTTCAATAACGGTGCTACTTTATAATTTAAGCGTGAAAAAGTTACAAGGATAACAATTAATCTGTAAACCCTACAAACGGGGTTTAGTCGAACGATTAAATAAATAATTTAATTAAATACTCCACAAATCACAAAATAATGACATGAGCGGAGTTTTTTTTAGGATGTTTGAGCCTTGTCTCAGGGGATTTTTAAAATCTGGAGGGAAAATCTGTTGGGACAAAATAAATATAAAAATTGTTAAACAATAAATAATGTGACGCTCCTATCCTTTGTAAGGATTTCTCGCGAGATTCTGAACAGGAAAGATGCCCAACGCTTAAAGCGACCCTAAGGTATTTCTTTGGGTTAGATCGTTTGTTTCATTTTGCAACCCCACTGTGGGTAAATCGCTCTTTTTCACTGACCTGTTCATTTTCGTTGATTCTGTCAGAAATTTTTTCTGGACACTTAAGGAATCTGTGGTAAAAATTTGAAAGCCTCTTTAGTAACTATTACCTTCGTATTTGAGTGGTTTGTCAGGGATGGTTCTGCCTACCAGACAGGTCTGGCGATTCAATTCTCTAAACGGGTGGCTATATATATAGAGCTTGTACAGAGAGGTACTTGTACATTGGGAATAATTTTTTTAAATAATTTCTTTGGAGTTGTCCTGAAAACCTGTCGATAATCCTTTTAATAAATTTCGAAAAATAATAAATAAAATATATTTTTACAAATTTAATAAAGCGTCATAATACAAAAAAAAGAAAAAGAATTCTAAAACAAGTTCATGATTTATAGCAATCTACATGAATTAAACGATATTTATGTTTTTACATAAAACGTTTAAGAGATAAGAGAAGGTTTTAAAGACTTACATTTAAGACTTTTTCTAACCTCTACGGGCAAAAATAATATTTTTTTCAGATCAACCATATATTTATAAAGAAAATTGCTTAGAGTTTAAAACATTACTGTAGAAAAAAAGAAAGCCATGTTAAATGGAATTAATTATAAGATGCTGGAAGCATTTTATATACGTTACCATGTCATGGCGATTAATGGTTTTCCCCCTATATTTAATAGCATTTAGTCAACAATATCGATAGATTCGAAGATTTAGTACACGTCCATATACACATAGACTTATCCATACAGACACAGCCAAATCGCAATCTATGTCTACTATGTTAATACTACGACATTATTACACCCTCACTCTTTCCGATATTAGAATGTAAAATTAATGCAAATTAGTATGAATAATTCATAAATATATATATATATATATATATATATATATATATATATATATATATATATATATAATCTATTCGTAATAATTCTACGTATCTCATTTAATACCATTATGTATTATTTCCATAATTAATTATATAATATTAAACTAAGATACATGCGCCAAAAATATCAATCAGCTGCACGCACGCATGTTCACATGGACGCATACGAAATGAGTTCAACAAATAAATATAGATGAATAATTTAAAAAATATATATATGTATATATATATATATATATATATATATATATATATATATATATATTAAACAATTATTCCAGAATAAATATATTCATTCAAAAATTAATTAAAATAAGCTAATCCAGTAACTAAACGTAATTAAAAAAAGTGTACGTAAAAAATCATCAGATAATTCCACAATAAAGAAGAGGGATATCTAACAATATATGTATATTAAGTTTAGCATGGCTCATTTTGAAATTGAAATTTTGAAACTTAAAGAAATATACAGCCCTTCGAAATATAAATTTTTAATTTTTATAAAAATCGAGGGTGGTCTTATTTTATTTCGCAATTATTTTCCTGTTAACTTACGCAATGTCATTATATTACAATTTTAATCTGTTAAAAAAAGAACAAAATTAAAAAAAAATTATTTTTGAGTATTTACGCCCGCGTGAAACATTCAAAACCCATTTAAAATATTTCCTATTAGCTGCCCAATAACTCTTAACATTTTCCGCCCCATTTATATGTTTTTGGACTGACGATTCTTGACCATTTTCAAGGAATAATTATTTCAATAAGAATAGTTATTAATTTTGCTATCTTTTTAAACCGGTATATTCGATTTGATTAATCATTATTATAACGAAATCGGAATGTTATTTGAAAGTAAAAATTATTCTAAAATAACTGCTAATAAGGCATTGGAGAGACATTTTCATGGTAAAATGTATTTACATTGTACTGATGCCAGTACTACTGTAAAATAGTTATTCATATATTTATGTTAAACTTTATTCGCGGACATAATAATTATTTCAAACTAATTTTTTTATTTAGCTTATTAACGCAAGGATATTATATTTATATTATTTGGAAAATGGTCTATAACCAATAAACCACTGATCCGAAAAACTAAACTGGGTACGGGCGATGCAAAAAGATGAATTATTTAACAGGTAAATAGACGGTATTAGAATTTTTTTAACAAGATTTACATGTCTAAAGTGGAGTTAGTTAAAAAGTTGTTAAAAAAAAGTTAATTTTCTTTAGCATCGTTAAATTCAACCCACCGGGTTGGTCTAGTGGTGAACGCGTCTTCCCAAATCAGCTGATTTGGAAGTCGAGAGTTCCAGCGTTCAAACCCTAGTTAAGGCAGTTACTTTTATACGGATTTAAACACTACATCATGGATACCGGTGTTCTTTGGTGGTTGTGTTTCAATTAACCACACATATCAGGAATGGTCGAACTGAGACTGTACAAGAAAACTGTATCATCCTCTGAAGTAATACCTGAAGGGTAATTCCCGAAGGCTAAACAGAAAAACGAAAAAAGTATCGTTAAATTCAAGATTAACCAAATTTTTTCAGAACTCAAGAAATTATTTTAAATCACACGGGTTAGTTGACAAGTGACTTTATAACGTTTCGATTTTTTATCGTAATTATGAGTCATCAGTACCTCAATGCGACTGAATACGTCCCTAGTAGCAATCAATTATAGAGATTTAATAATTTTATCCTATGTACTTTAACCTAGAAAATTAAATTAGTGCTATTTACGTTTTTTATAACGGGACTTGTCTTCATTGGTGAGGCAAGTTCCTACATTGTAACGAAATAAAAATAGAAACCAGCCATGAAAGGTGTTTCTTTTTCAATCAATTCATTTTAGTTTGATCATACGATATTTTTTGAAAAATGTTTATTACGTAAACAAGTAATGTTTAAATCTTATCACTTTCATCACATCTAATTCCATTAACTTCGACAAAATTCTAACTGATATTTCGTAATTAATGCTACTTTTAGTACGATGGACCGCCAAACTGTTAAACTACTCGTCTGAATTGCCTTTAATGAAGTTATTTTAAACTGATAAAATTGTAAAAATTGGACTCTTTCATGACCACTCAACTGCAAGATTTTTGGTAATGGATTACGATCAACAAACTTGTACTACGTCAACCAATATCCGCAATGGGTAACACTACTTACCCAGTGATGTGTAAGCAAGTAGTACATCCAAATTTCGCCGTTTCAAAATCTGTATTAAAAAGGAGACAAACAATTACAAACCAAAATAAAAAATTAATTATAAAACCAAAATTTATCGTAGAAGTAAATATCGTAAAAAAATTGTATTACAGAAAGGATTAGGAGCAGGCCAAGCTTTACTTTAGAGCACTCCAGCTATGGTCTTATAGGTTTCGGAATTTCTGTATGAAACTGGGAGGATCCGATCTGGGCTCAAATTTTGAATTGTAAAGAAAGAAATAACGGTAAAGAAAGCGGTGGGCTGGTGAAAAAGGATGTGCAAAAGAGGCAAACTTACGCCAGAACGTAGCCCAAAGCCTGCTCCAAACAAAATCGGGAAGGAATATTTAGTAAAGTCGGAAGCAGCACGTTAATAATAATCAGCTTAAATAATACATATGCTGCAACAAAAATAACTCTCAATTCAAGACATAAAGAATCCGAGAGAATACAGTCTTCCAAACGGAACAACGTTACCAATTCCTGAAAAATATATATTTATATATATGAAACTATCCTGTTGAAATATAAATCATCCAGGCACACTACCACTGGAAGGTTTGTAGGTACTGTAATTAAATTAAAATAATACACTGAGTAGAACTCTAAGTAACTAAAATGAAATATATTCAACGCCCTCCTATATAATATAAACATTCTTTTTTTTATTAACTCTAAATTATGTAAGCACTAAAAATTCTGTAATTTTTTCTAGAAAAACTATTATTTTCTGTTTTTTACCGCCAAAGTTAAAGTTGCATGAACCACAAAAAAAATCATCACGATTAGTATGGTGATATCTGTTTTTTAACCATGAAGAAAGAAAATGTAGTTAAACACTTAGAAAAAACTGTAAAAAACTTATCCCGTACACTTAAACAGAAATCAAAATATTTGTCATCATGCAATAAAACCGACTAAGGAGTTTTACAACAGGTATCGAAACACTAATAAACCTGTAAAACTCTGGATAAATCACTAAGCCGGAAACTATGTCATTTTGAATATTTTACAAAATGTTTGTACCTAGCCTAAACAGTGTAGTTGATGCTCGATTTTCTTTTTAAAAACCGTAAACCTTTTAAAGGATGTAAAAACCTTTGGTGATAAATTAAAGCATTAATAACTAACTTATTTATAAAACAGCTGATAGCAACATACCATTATTTTTCGATCGTTTGTTAGAATAAGTTTGAATTGTCTCTAAATTACGGGATACATCATCCGCTGTTATCATATTTTCTTTGTCGTCCTCATCTTGCAACCTGTAAAGAATAAAAAAAAATTCATAAAAAATAGTAATAATTTCATTTTATTATAATTTTTACTATAAATTAGCCTGTCAAATTACGTTAAACCACTGTATACTATAAGACAATTACTAGTATTTCTGTGAACATTAGAAGAAGTTACTCCCAATGTCTATAGAAATAAAAACTGTGAACTAACTTATTTTACTATAAAACTTATCTTTCATAGACTGAATTTTCGAAATTATTATTTTCCAAGAAAAATTTTTTATTTAGAATATTTTTTCTTTCTTAAAATATTCTCCTGTGAATTCTAATTTAACATTTTCTTTTTCTGTTTAGCCTCCGGAACCACCGTAAGGAATACTTCAGAGGATAATATGTATGAATGTAGGTAAATGAATTGTAGTCTTGTACAGTCACAGGTCGACCGTTCCTGAGATGTGTGGTTTATTGAAACCCTATCACCAAAGAACACCAATATCCATTATCTACTGTTCAAATCCGTACAAAAGTAACTGAATTTTAATAAAAGCAAAAAACATTTAATAAAAGAAAAAAATAACGACTAAAATATTTTTATCTTTTTTCCATGCGGAAATCATATAAAATAAAGATAAAAAAATCATATAAAATTGGATAAAATCAAAAATCGAATAAAATTCTCATTTAAATGGCTCTCTATTCGCCAAGCTATCGCAGGTTCACTGGAGTGTACTCATTAAGCAGGAAAGAATGAGCCAAATAACTGCTCATTGTCATATTGCGAACCCTATTCAATCCATTAAAAATAAAATACCTTTATACGGAGACAAAAATCCGAATTTTAACGAAATTGATAATTAATACATTATAAAAACAACATTACAATTCAGATGTTTATTTTAATTTAAACAATATTAATTTATTCAGCCATTTTCTAAGCGACTGAACAAAATAAAATTAAAATTATTACGTAAGTAATTTTTTGAATCAGCTGGTATAAAACAATTACAATAATTATAAGTTCCAAGGTCGTAATACTAAAAATATAAATAAGTATACTGTATAAAAACGGTCATTGTTCAAGGTCACAAAATATCAAAAGTCCAATGATCCAAATCACTATTATTCAGCATAAGAAATATAAAGGCTGATCACATAGAAAGCTAAGCTAACCTATGGTGTGCTAGGTTTTGCCACCGGTTTCGTACTCATTGATAACCTAAACGTTCCTCTTCTACATTTTGAATTCAGCGTTGTTTCTGCTCCAGTAAACTTTAATAATGGTATTCTAAATTACTTTGGGAGGGAAAATTGGCGTCGTTCTTTCAAATTTGGTCCCTATAATCTCTGATTTAAGATTTCATAAACATGTTCAGTCGGACATATTCAATTAAAGGTTTCACTATAATAAAAAAAAATTCGTTAAAATATAAAATTGAAACGATTCAATTGTTAGGTTCACCTGAAACAAAAGTTGAACATTTTGCACTTATGTTCAACAATCCAGGTATCCGTCCAACATGTGGCCTGTAGTATTAGTAGTACTATATATTTAACGGTGTTTTTAAAGATTAATAGCTTCACAATAATGATAAAGAAATCTTGTGTTCTGCGCAAGAAGACCAACGCGACTTTTCGTTAATTTAATTCTTTTAATTTTTTTTTTAAATTCGATTTAATATTGCTAACAGTAGTTAAAGAAATGTCATTGTGCCAACTTGCAGCATCATGACGAACCATATTTGTAACTTACCTCTCTCAAATTTTGTTGACCTTAAATTGAGCGTAACTCAAGAACAATTAAACCAATTTTCATCAAATTTTCACATGTACACCTTCAGATACACTACTACAACATAACTAAATTTCAATGAAACTGATAAAGTAATTTTGGAAATTTTCGAGCCACAAAATGTTCACGTAGGCCTATAAATACATAAGAAAACCCCAATTTAAGTGAATTATATCTTCGTCCTCCTCATACCTCAAAACGTAAAAAAATTCATTTTCGCCCCCGCCCACTCACATCATGCGACCGAAAATAATACCGTATTTTTCTTCGGAAATTCGGTAAAAATATATATTTATATTACTTTATTTTCCATCATTTTTACGTAATTCTACTTAAATTTCATTTCATTACTAAAAATGATTTTCCAAAAACTGAAGAACGAAATACAAGTTAATTAATCTTTTATTATTAAGTTAATAAATTTTTATAAACAAGTTAATTTTTATAAATTGACAAACAAAATTTGCATAATAATAATAAATGATCCATTATTACTTTGTTGATGAACTGAAATTATTAAAAAAAAAACACACACATTTGATTAAATATTTCGCACCAAAGCGGGCAATGTACAGCAAATATATCAAGAAAATGATTCGCCAACGTATGTTTTAAGAGAAACTATCCCCAATGGCGTCAAATAGTCGATATTGCAGTATTATACGATTGTCACACTATTTTTCCCGACGATAAATCTACGCATAAATAATTTAACAAAAACAGTAGGAAAAATTATCATTCATACCGGTCCTGCGGTCATAGCTTTCCAGTATTTATGAATATATATATATATTCAAAGAAACAGACATGCAAAATTTTGCTTTTTATTAATCGGTAGTATCCCTGCTAATAAAACAATAAATAAGAATTTCGGATAATTCAACGGTGCGTAAATCATTTTGACATGCAAAGAACAATAAAATTAATTATACCTTATTTTGCAGTATACTTTTCGCATAACAATTCATTCTAGAGAACATGCTGGTACTTAAATTGAACTAGAGAAAATATCAATTTATAAATACATAAAGAAAAGAAAATTGTAATTAAAATTACCGATTAATTTTTAAACACTTTTATTCTTAAAATATACAGTAGCCGCCACATAAAGGCGAGCTTGGATGATCAGCCCGTACATCACTCCTATACTATTGTTCTCTGTAACATTGGCACACCATGATTAATCATCCTTAGTAGCATAAACATGATGGAACTGTTATTTACGATGAAATATATTTTTGTGTATTTACAATACTAAGAAATTGACATCATGTTTCAAATACAAAATAATAATTTTTTTAAATTTTTGTTCCTCTTGTTTTTCCATGCACATAAGAGTTGTTCTGTGGTTATGCGTCTCAGTACGGTTCTTTTGGCGTGTGTCGTGTATTTTGTTAAGTAGTCAATTAATGTACGATCCGAAATTTGTTAAAAACTTTTTATCGTGTTTACGGTTCAAACTTTTTAAAGTTATTCGTTCACGTGCGAATAGTTATAACTGAATTTAAGTCTGTTGTGAAAGGTAAAATCTTCGATGACATGTGCGCGGAATTGTAAACAACGTGGATGATTTCATGAGGAAATCATGGCGATTAGCATATAGCATGAATACAAAAAAATATTTGCAATGGGCTGTACAAAGCTTAGTTCCTAACCTTCCTCCTGAGTCTGTAATAGTTACTGACAATGCTCCGTATCATAATACACTTTCTGAAAAACTTCCGGTGTCATCAAACAAGAAACAAGATATGAGTGTTTGGCTAAAGAAACATCATATTCCATTTTCGTCTCAAATGCTTAAACCACAATTATATGAACTAACTAAGTTGAATAAAAATATCAGAAATCTATACCGGATTTGACGAATTGTTAAAAAGAAGTGGGCATAAAGTTCTGCGGTTTCCACCTTACCATCCTGATTTAAATCAAATCGAGATGGTATGGTCAGAAGTAAAACGACATCTTGTGGGCTACAACACGCGTTTAAAATGACGTTTAAGGTGTGAAGATGAAATAAATTCGATGAGCGACAAACACTGGAAACTATACTGTGAAAAGGTTAAAAAATCGAAAGTGAATATTGAAACCAAGAATCGTTAATAGATTCTCTGACAGGATCTTTCATCGTCTCTTTATGCAGTGACACTGATAATAGTGACAATTTCACCGAATATAGTGATGATAGTGAGGGGGCGCTCGGAATTAAACTGATAATTCATTTTCCAGTAAATAATTAAAGTTACATAATTAACCATCTATCACAATATTTACCGTGTAATTAGTAATAGATAATATTTTGTCATCCGTTACTGCATTTAACAATGTACAGTACAAAATTAAGCGACTGTATTTCACTTCAAAACTGTTACATTCATTTGCTAAAATAGAACAATTATTTGGTAAGGGGGATTACTAAGAACGAGGAACATGTTTTTAAGTTGGGTAATAATCGTCGTCACTCCAAGCTAGCCGTTACTTGGCTGTAACTGTTCATAACACTGACATTTACTTAAGGAAAGTTATTTATTTTTAACTCCTTTAATAAAACAAATACATTATTTATAAATAGAAAAACACAAAATGTCAGACATATAATATTATCAGAGTTCGCCGTGTTTACGATACGACCGGGCGTAAAATATATCAGTTACTCTTATAAATAAGTTACCACAAAGTTAATCTTATTACACTGAATGACCTCTAAGTCATAGAGGTCTTTAAACAACAACTATGTATCTAGGTGATATCTTCTCTCTCCGCTAAATCCAAACAGCCTGTTAACTGTGCATACGTCCCCGTCGTCACATCAGTGAAAGTGTGAATAGCAGAGAAATTAGTAAATAATTAACGTGGAAATTAAAAGTCACTTCCGTTACCTGTACCATGTCGTACTACGTACGTATAACTTTGTAACAAAGCAATAATAAGAAGAAAAAAATAAAAATAAAATAAAATAATAAGAAAAAAATAGATGAATGTCTAAATAACTAACTACTTTAATATAAAATATCTTCATCAACCAACCTTTTACGGAAAACTGATTATATATGTGTAGAAATAGAATACAACCGATTAAAAACTGCACATAAAAAACTTTTCCAATCTTAAAATTTCCGAAATTATAAAAGACAAATTAAAAAACAAACAAATACTAACTTACTTATTTCAAAGAGTACAAATTAAAAAACTATATAGATTGATTTTACTTATTAAAATTTTGCTTCATTTTAAAAAGTTTTAGTTTCATAACATACGAATGTATAAAACAACTTTGTCCGTCAAAAAACCAACCGTTGATAATAAACTCAGAGGCGAGAAACCTAACCTTACAACATGAAAAAACTAAACAAAAAATTGAATACAGAAAAAATTATTAGTACCATGCGGGAGCTGAGGTTTTCAGGAATATGGAATACGAATTTTTTTAACCTAATTTTTTCAAACAGACCTTAAATTTCCACAGAAAAATATTTTCAATGCATAATAATTACGTTGTAAGAATCCAATATAAGTAATAATGACAAAAAAAAGAAAAATAATCTGCACTTTGTCAATTAGTAAAAACGGTTTAAGTAACCGATACAAAGAACTAATTTTTCTTGTTATTTAGGCTGAACGATTATAATGCTAAGAAAATCTCTTATTGTAAAACATAAAATTGACGTTTCAATGCAGACTTGTCTATAAAAGACATACTTCCGGCATTCTATTATAAATGTTAAATAAAAAGTAAGAAAGAAACCTACTAACTAGACTATCAATTCAACATAAAATAAAAACGAAACAAAGAAGCCTCGTCGACAAAACAAACAATCATAGGCTTAATCTCTTAGGCTTTTTTTTTACTTAAGACTAAAGTGCAATTCTATAAAAATACAGACTATAATAATAAAAACAATAAAACTTATTACAACATAATAAAATCCCACATTAAACTGTCTTAATCTAAGAATAATGATAAGAGCAGACAAAAAAAAAATCTCATATAATTATAAAACTAAGTGAAAGTGGAAAGAAAAAAATTATATATGTGCAGTATTACGATTACCGCGATATTACGAAACACATCTTTCATAATTTAAAGCAGCTTACTAGTTTAAAGATATATTAATTTCACTTCAATTAATTAAAATGAAATTAATGAACATAGAAGAAACTATAGATATACTTGAATACACACACACAAACACGCGCGCTCGCGCGTTTTGTTTCAACGACCCTTCCTTTAAATCACTTAATAAAACACTTAGTAACTTAAAAATTAATCACTTATTAATGCTGTTATAATTATTAACATACAGATCTTAAATAATTCAAGGAAAAAAAATGTTATAATGAAGTAAGGATAAATACTATTACACATAATTCCTGCCAACAATAATTTAAAATGGTTTGTCCGATTTCAAACAGTTACACAGTTATGGAGTTATGGAGTTTATATATACAGTTATTAGTCGCATAAAATAGAATGGTTATTTTAATTTACGTTAACTCCTATAATAATCGGTTTGACTTCCTTCAGTTACACTAACATTAAGTACATTACTAAACGTTAGTAGAATTCATCTCGATTGTCCCTCACTCCATAATAGTAACGATGCAATTTTTTAATTCTTCCAGTTCTATGGACGTAATATATTCTCAGAATAAGTGAAATGGAATAATATCCCGTGACGAAGAAGACAGACTGTAAAGCATCAAGTCGTGGGATTACTTCCAATCTATTGACAACAAAGGGATCATTCTGTTAATTTAACAGTGAACAACCGTATATCTATAAGATAAGCGCCCCGTCTTGGGATATAAAAAAAAATCATCGAAATTTTCATTTAATTACAAAAATATGACCAGTTCTGCATCAAATCCAGACAGGGATGATTAGTCTGTGTTTTATAAGTGCAAGAAATGGTCGTAAACCTTTTTTTCATTAAATGATACAACAGACGTTAACTTTAGGCGAGTCAAGCTCGTGTTAGTTTGTTGCAAGACAGATTACCGTTAACCATAGGTTCAACATAGTAATTTTTTGTCTTATCCCTTTGCTTTAATACAAAAAAAGCGACGAGCAAAATATCCTTCCTTAGTCTCCCGTTAAGACGGCAAAATTCTAATCACTTAACCTATCTGTTGTTATTATATCCCTGTACGACTTCAGAAACGATAACTCCTCAAAACCAAGCCGAAGTCGTGTATGTAATTTGTAATTCTCGACTTGCGAATTAGTAGGGTTTGCAATAAAAGATTACACTGGAAAATCTCAAGTTTTCTAAAATCTCAAATAATACGATTGTCCTGTGTATTTGCATAGGGCGCAATACCATCCCTGTCCCCGTTATACGTTCACTAAATGCGATTAATTTTTTAATTACACTTAGAAATAAGCAGCACACAAAAAGACCGGGCTTTCTAGTATTTTCTCACAGAAAAAATACAACGATAACATAAATATCATATAACATTTGGTTTAAGGTAATTAATTTATGGTGTATATACAGAAATAAACTTATCTGAAATCAGACAAACCATTCTTAATTACTTATATATGTTTGTGTGAAATATCAACAAAACAAGGTCCTACGAAATGAAATCTATCAACCGGTGTCAGAAGAAATTGTTTGGCGTCAACTCCACCGATTAGGTTGCATAGAGTTAATGAAATTGCCATTAACTTTTAATATCTGGCCCACTTTTACGACCGAACCAAATTTTGTAATAAAACCTTTTATAAACTCGCTTCGCAATTGCAGGAGTATGTCTTTTTTTGATGGTGTTTCAAAATCTTACTGGAATATTACTTATGTTCAAATATTACATTCTGAATGAATATCAGGCTGGCTTTCGTCGTGGATATTCAGCAATGCACGACATTTAATCTGTACAATTTTATAAAACTTAAGTCAGGAAAAGGGGGTAGTAGATTTCACAACTGCTTTTGACAGTTCAGACATCTCTTTTACAAATTATGTTAACTTGGATGAAGTAATCAAATTTTTTTGGCCGGTCTCTGTGAAGCGAGTGGTAGCGTCTCGGCCTTTCATCCGGAGGTCCCGGGTTCGAATCCCGGTCAGGCATGGGATTTTCACACGCTACTTGTTATTCACCTCATCCCCTGAAGTAATACCTAACGGTAGTCCCGGAGGTTTAAATAAAACAGTTTTTAAAAATATTACTAAATTTATATGAAAACACATTTTCATTCGTCTGACGTTACGATGGACAAACAGAGGAATGTTTTATCACTGCAAGAGTTAGGATCTCCTCACAGATTTTCTTTTAGCCTTGTTTGTGAATGATTAACATGATGCTGTAGGGGACGGACTATGGATAGAAGGTATGAATATTAAGGTATTGTTTTATATGCAGGCGATCTGGTTATTTTAGCATCACAACCTAAAATATTCCAAAAAGAATTATTACCAATTTTGAGACCTTTTAAGAGAGGTGGAATCCAGTATTAAACTAGAAAATTTACTTAACTAGATAAGTAAAAAAGAATGATCTTTTGGCGAGATGGCCGTTTATGGACATTACAAAAATGAAATTTTGGGGATGACGTTATAGAAGTAGTAAATAGTTGTAAATATCTTGTAACTGTCTCACCTCAATTGCCATTTAGCATAAACTTATGGGAGACATTTATAGGAAAGTAAGCAGTGAATATCGAGTAGAGAAACTTTATAGCCAAGGTTTATAATTCTAACTTCTGCGAAGCATTTAATTTTTGAAAGTGCTTGAACTAGTCACATATGGGGCTCAGGTTCGGGGGTTCAAATCAATAAACAAAATTAAAAAGTTTTCGTTTCTTTTTTAAAAAAAAATCTTTTATGCACTGCTCGAAATATCCACGATTGTAAACTGACTCGCATTTGGAAACTGACTTATAAGTTAATAAATCTTTAAATATATTATGAAAACCTTATCCGATGATAATTTACCAAACAAGTTGTCAAAACAGGCAATTAAAATGAAAATCAGTCAGGATAATTGTTAGAATTAGATCATGGTTAACATTTGGATATTTTGAAAATATAGCAGAACGATGATGGCACAATTCTTGTTAAGATAGATGAATTTCTGTTGAAATCGGACGAAGAATTTAAGAATTTTCGGATTAAACGAATTAGTGTTTCTTTTCAGCATACTCGCTTCTTTTTTTCTGTTTAGCCTTCGGAACCAACGTAAGGTATTATTACTTCAGAGGATGATATGTATGAATGTAAATGAAGTGTACTCTTTTACAGTCTCAGGTTGACCATTCCTGAGATGTATGATTAATTGAAACCCAAAGAACACCTGTATCCACTATCTAGAATTGAAATCCGTATAAGAGTACACTAAATGTAACTTTTGTTCTAGAAGAGAGGGCATATTTGAGCAACTACACTACAAGATTTATTAATATGATATTTAAAATAAGAAACGCCATGCTGGCTTTGAATAGTCGTCCGAGTAGAAAGATGAAAGAAGATAGTCTTTATGCGACATACCTGAGGAGGAAAAGATCAATTATTTCTTGGGTTGATGTCCGATCTCGGACGAATTTAGAATTCGTCAACATTTGGGAGGTAGAATATTGAGGAAACATGAAATTATGAATATATTAAGTGGGGACAACTGGTCAAAACTAGTGTATTGTGTGAGGACCTCATTTAAGAATAGACAACAGTCAGTTAATAAGTTTAATTAATTTTTAATTGTATTTGTTTTGTTTTCCAATTTTTTCATTTTATTTCTAAACTATATTTTGTTAATTTATGACAACCTGGCAGTCGACGGCCTCCGGATCACGTCAAAAATACGGTAATAAACAAAGAAGATATTTTATTTTTATAAACATTATTTTTAATTTCTTTTTTCTTTTTGGTTCATAATCTTATGCATTAAAGATTGTATTTTCCTTGAAATGTAATCAGATTAGTTCAATACACCAATTATTATTATTATTTTTATTATTATACACTCACGCCAAAACATTTTCAGTCTGCAACTATCCTCAGTGACTGGTGCTGCCATTTTTACACTGGCGTAAGCTGATGTTATTGTTGAAGGTTTTTTAATCAGATTTGAATTGTATCTGTTCATTTGGTATATCTTTCTTGTATGTTTTGTTTGTTTATACTGTATTTCATAGTATTCAAATGTATTAAGATGTGGTCTTTTTGTGTTTGTATGTGTAAAATATCAAGGTTGCCAATGTTAGTGGTTTTGCGTCTATGAGATGGTCGGCAAATGTTGACTATGTTGTTGTGGAAAGCTTTTTATGATTTATCTCATAACAAACCACTTCATGTTATAAAGCGTAACAGATAGGCATGCTACAAAAAAAATAATTAATTTTTAGTTATTACATTATTAAAATTAAATAAGAAAAGTTTACGGAATTTTTTTAAAGAATTAATTAATTTTTCTTACATTAAAATTGACAGGACGAAATATTATGGTAAAAAACGGAAATCAATTTATTTCATTACAGTGTAACTTTTCGACGAATTTTCTGAGCAATCCATCCTGCACGGTATCGTTGTCTTCCGTTAAGCCATTCAAAAGTTGTAATCATCGGTCAGGAATATGAAAGGTTGTAATCGCAAAGCTGTCATCGGTAAGCAACGTTTTCATATAGAAAAATCTTCTACATCGACTTCAAAAATACACTTCCTACTAAATGAATTGTTTTAATGACAAAAAAAAATTAATCATACTAAAGGAAAACATATACAAGGGAAAAAAATGTTAGCAAGATGATAAACTTAATTATCAAAACTACAAAACATAATTACAATATTACATTAAGCAATAAACGTCCTCGTTTAATAAAAGAACACTGAAGAGACTGCATTATTTGCATGACTCATCGACATCATCATTATCGGACGACCAAGAACTAAGGAGAGGTGGGTGAGGTGAAGAGTATCATAAGTCAATGACCTCTAATACTACTTAGTGCATGAGTGGGAGGACAACTACTGAAGGGTGAGGTGACGTCACAACCGTAGCCAACGAAATGTTATACCGTCTAATGTAGTGCAAAACCACCCATTGGAACGACAAATTAATAGAAATATATACACTGTATATTGGTAATATTAAACGTCTCATCTTATTTAATATTAAATTCATAAAAAAAGGTAACGTTAAACTTCTATTCTATAAAGCAGCCCTCCAGTGGATTGAAAGAAATTATTTTATATATATATATATATATATATATATATATATATATATATATATATAAATTAAGAATAAATTATCCGTCAAATAAATTATCACTTCTTGAAAATGCCTACTTTTTTAAAATCTGCGCTACATTAAATTAAGGTTATTATGTTTATGACAACTAATTTCATTAGGCATTGATTATTTCAGAAAAAAATTTAAAGAATTTAAAAAAAATCCTTATTTTTACGTTTACTAGGTCTTTTTTTCCAGTCAGTTTTTATTTCTTTAAATTTTTTTTTACTTATAAATTTTTAGTTATATTTTTATTTAAAATGAAACCAAAAAGTTACCAATAAAAAGTTAAGAAAACCACAAGATATGCAGTTTGTATGGAAAAAAATGGTTGGAAAAAAAACGAAAAAATTGAGAAATGCTACAAATACGAAACGGAATGTAGAAAAATGGCGAGTAAAGCCTACTTACTACCAATCCTAAGCTTAATACTTTTTTAACTGTTTTTTCCTTTGTATATACAGATATATATTATGTAAAATAATGAAACGAAAAAACTTTTTCAACTCTTTTTTTTTTTTAATATACTTTTTACTTTTAGGATACGTTAATGAAAATTTTCTAACCGACTTTCTTGTAATTTCGCTTGAAAATATTTTTCATATTATAATGACATAAAGATAAACACAAAAAGACAGAGAATATACTTTATATATACATTTTATTTATTTATTTATTTTTAAGTCGTCCAGCTAGTGTGTAATTTTTCATTTCAAAACCTCCGTTAAAGAAAAAACTAACAAAATCATCACCAAAAGAACTTTTACAAAATAAAGATCAACAAAGTGTGTTCATTTGGTTCAAAAGTAAAGGCTGAAGATAAACAAAAACTGTATACACATATTACGTGCGCGCGTGTATCAAGCTGAATATAGATTATAAATATACACGCACATATTCTTTATAACACGGTATAAACACAAAGTACTATAGTATATCAGACAACTGCTAATAACGAACTTGAAGAATCATATTGAAGGAAATTAATGTACAAATTTAAATATTAGCCGTAAGGATTTTAGAGAAACCCAGTTACACAGTTTTAACAAAATAAACAAATTAATTAAAAAATAAACTATGAATAGCACTAAATAAGGACGACCTTTTTTTAATTAAAAAAAACCTGTCTTATTTACAGCCACATAAAAACTGGACGAGATAAAAATTATATTTAGCTAGTTAACAGTTAGTATGAATAAATAACACGAGCACTATTGCTAACTTCTTGGGGAAAAAAATTATTTCGTATATTTTTAAAAATATTTAAATAAGAAATATTTGTTTAATTTTAAAATGGTAATAATTAAAAAAATTAGTCTTCCTCGTCATCAAAGAGAAAAGCTGACAGAACAGTTGTAGGACTTTCCCGTAACGCGGCTTTTTTCTGATCACGGCTTACACACAAGTTAATTTAAAATAATTATCATTTTATTTAAATACAATACTTTTTCTTTATTTAATTCAATGATTCTAACTAAAGTGCGCACGCATACCGCGTATTTCATTCGCGTAGGTATGGCGGTACTAACAGCCACTTTAAATACTTTTTTACACTTTAAATATTATTCATTTATTTATTTCTACCGCTCACCTGTGACGTCACAACATAGCAAACGACTATAGAAACTGTACGTCAGTGCTACACTAGCGTTCCTTGTGGTGAAAGGAGCAGTATACTCACTTAGCCACGAATTTATTAGAGAATTTTTTGAGGTGGGGTTGCGATTTTACATTTTTTAAATTGTTAAAAAATGCGCCTAAGAAAAATAAGACCTTAATTAGACGGAATCTAGAGATAATGAGGGTGACCTTGCTCTACAGCCTCACCCTCTTGACCTTTTAAGTTGAAAATTTAATGGTATCAATGCCCCATTTATAGAAGTAATCTTATCAAGTTTGGTCAAAATGGGTCAAGTAGATCTAAAGATATAAGGTGATTCAGAAAGCGACACCGAACATACACGCGTACATACGAACATCCGGAAAATTTCTATCTGGGATAGAAATTTTTTGGGTCCCTTAGGTGTCAAACCGTAAAGATCCGGAGAAAACCGCATATGCCCAATCTGGACCGATTATAATCCTTTCCCTTTTAAAGCTATGGCTCTGCTATAGCGCTAGACTGGATAGTAAAAATATGCAAGTATATATTTTATACATTTTTTCGAATATTTCTATTTATTTAAAAGTTTATATAAATTTTAATAATGAATAATATAATTAAATATTAATATCTTTTAACTTTAGTATCTTCAACATCGCATTATCCTATTCTTCAGTATTGTAACTACTAATACGTTACTAACGTATTTGTTTCTTTTTCCTTTTTCTTCTGAACGATCTGAATTAATGGAAATGCAGCACTTCCATCTAATTTTTTCGGTACATTGTGACTTTACACTGTCTTTCCAAGTCTCTTTTATAACTGCGATGCAAATAAAGTATCTGAAGTATAATTCGCAAAATCAGAGCTACTTTCTCTGAGAATAATGATGTACACCATATACAGCCAGTCATTAAGATGAACAGAGCAAAGAGAGAATGAACAGAGTGTCGTTTGTAGAGCTAGACATCGGCATTCAGGTGAGTTTACGATACTGATTTACAACGATGTGATAGGTTCGGTAAAGTGGCATTGGAAAACCGTTTCAGATCTTATTTTCGCTCAGCAGTTTAGCATCAGGTGCTTATTAAAATATGAAGAGCTATGCAAATTTCAAGAGTTACCTGTAATATTTCATGTCAGATCGCCTAAAACCATTCTGATTATGGACCTAATGTAAATTCAAAGTTATGATCAGAAAAACACATCCAGTCAGAGTAAGACCAGCTTGTCTTTAAACTCCCTCTTTACTACAACTAACAAAGCAATTAACAGGTATTTTATATTTTTTTATTTCTTTTTTTTGTTAAATTAAATTTTTATAAAAGAAGTAGTTTCTCTATACCATTCGTTCTCAAAGTGGGCGATAACGACCCCTTGTGGGCGCTGAAGGCTTACAAGGGGGGAGGTAGAAGGCCCACAGAAAATTGGGGGTTGTTCAGGCGGTCTAGGAAGGCGATGGCTGATTAAAAAAAAGGCAAAAATTATGTTTTCCTGATATTTCAAACAAAAATGTAAAGTAGTTTTCAACTCAGAAATAGAATATGCTACGTTTAAAAACAATAATTGCAATTGCTGTTTTTAAAAGCGCATCTTAAAAACAGCAATTGAAATTATTATTTTTAACAAATGGTAAGTTTAACAATTTTGGAGGCGCTAGAAAAGTTTTGATTCTCAACGTGGGCGGTGGGCTAAAACGTTTGAGAATCAATGCTCTCTATACGATTCTTATTTTTTAATGCTTATTCAAGACTTACTCTTCATCAAGTACACCGAATTTTAAATTTAAATAATAAAAACGGCTTAAAAAAATATCACACTAAAAAGTAAAAATATTTTTTTTTTTCAGATTTTTAAGTTTTAAAATTAAATCTAATTACGCTGCTGATAATTTTTGTTTAATTAGACGTCGACTTCTAAAATCGAAGTTTAAAAACTGAAAGCATTTTTTTAGTACGGGTTTTCTTAAGTCGGTTTTAACATACAAAATTCTTGCGAAGTTCTGCGCAAGAAGACTATTATTTTATTTTGTATAATACATTTATACATTTTTTTTTGCACAAGATAAATACAAAACATAAATTAAATGAGAAAAATTAAGAAGTATAAAATTTTGTTTCTTTATCTGATATTAAAATATATGCTCTGTTTATAAGAAAATTAAATTATTATAACCGTAATTTGATGAAAAAATTAAAAATAACGAGTAGATCCTCTACACACAAGAAACAAGTTTAAAGTCACTCACGACTATGACTCGCTGCATTTGAAAAATACACCAATACTAACTCAACATAACCTCAACTTCAGGTTATGTTGTCTTTGTCGACCTTAAATTGAGCTTAACTGAAGAACGATTCAACCAATCTTCGTACATTTTTCACATGCACAACTTAAAATTACTATTTCGGAGATTTTCGAGCAACAAAATTTTATACATAAGTGTAAATATAAATATAAGGAAATTACATTTTAAGCGAATGTTATTTTCGTGCTTCTTATACCTCAAAACGTAACGGGAAAGTTCATCCCCAATCCCACCGTGCGACCGAAAATAATACCGTACTTTTCTTCAAAGAGTCGGAAAAAAACAATAGCAGCAGTTCTACAGACGTAACTGAAAGATAATTCATATACAAGTATCAAACTGAAAGCTGATAACATCTTTTTACTCGTCATAAATTACGGATCGATCTTACCTTTTGTTTTAGTTTATGTTTTATATATGTTGGTTTGTATCGATACTCACAACTCAAGAACAATTGGGCAACTTTAAATGATCATTTTACTAAAGTTTTTATCGAAATTTAAATGGTATTCCGGTTAAATGTATTCAGACAACTGCGTATCAGGGGAAAAATTAACTTCAAAAAGGCATATGTATGTCTCAGCGACACTTTTTTGTGTAATTGCTGACAATCATTCTGTAAGAGATAGCTATATCGTTCCTGGGAGAAAAATTTAACAAAAAAGAAAAAAAGAATTATATTATTATTTCATTTATTAAAATCGGATAAATTTTTCTCGAAATAGAAAATTTTAGTTTATTATAATTTTCGCAGAAAGCCTACCGGGTAACGTATTTTTCTCAGCGAGCCCTATCTCGAACTGTTTTTTCGTAGGCCTTATTTCGATATGCTTGTTATACTGATGATACAGAATTGCGTATAAACGACAATCTATTTTAACAAATATCGAAAAAATGAACTTATTAAAATTAGATAAAAAGTTTGCATGCAAAGTATACCACCAGGCTGCTCAGTCTTGACAAAAAACTGGTCCCCTTTCGTAAAACCTTTTTAAATTTACACTTTCAGGATGCATTTTAACGAAAAAATTCAAGCGATGAAATTTAAAGTTGATAAAATTGTATCTACCAACAACTTAACTACTCTTTCGATAAGAATTTAAGACAATAAAAATGTTAAACAATTTTTATTTGAACTATTATTATTTTTGGAATTTTGAAATAGTTCTACCATCTGCATAAGTAAGATATGATATTAGTAAGAACACCAGATAATAATAGTTTCATACGAAATAAAAATTTGATATTTTTTTTGTTTCATATGAAATTAAAAAAAAAGAAGGAAAAAGGAAATAATGCAGGAAAGGAACTAAAAATTGCACACAAATATTTACTAAAGCGAGTTTAACCCTAAAACATTTTTCACTTCCTGCACAAAACATCCATTATATTACAAATGAAAAAGATGACCGGTCCGCCCTCACTCCGTTCCGTCTGTGACATTCAGTACAAAACACATACACGCAGACATTAAATAGTTAATTTTATTTCTGGTCAGGTAGATGTTATTGTGCAATCTCAATGAACTTGATGACCAGAGTTTCGAATAAACTGGTTACGCCTACATATATTTACTGCGTACAATAGATTTGAACTCTTCTACTTTGTTAGGATAACACAATAAATTTCAGGATAAAATAAAGTAAGAATCTTTTTCTTAATTAAAAAAAAACATCATGTTTTTCAGAAGAGTGCGTGAATTTTACCAAAATAAAACAAAGAATCAATAAATTAATCAAGAAAGGTAGATTATTAATAGTTTATTATATTTAGGAAACGCTCACAATGAAATACTAAAATATACTCGTATAAAATGCAATACGACATTTTTTTCTAAATAGAATTAAGATAGGTTTAATTAATACGTGAAACTCTGGAAACAAAAAAAAGGAGGAATAATATGTTTCCATCTAACAACTAATTAACATAATTGTTTTAACAGATTTTTGAAAATTTAAAGTAAAGGAAGCTGCAAATATTCCTGATAACAGCTATCAAAGATATTTATACAATAAAATAAATATAAATTTAAATGAAAATATTTCCTATTCAGAAGATCAGAACAAAAAATTCAGGGAATCAACTTCAAAGTGGATATGGAAGAGATAGAACACGTAGACAGATTCAAATAACTTGAAAGCATTATTAAAAAAAACCTTTACTGTGCTAAGAAGAGTTAAAAAGGAAAGGAAAATACTGGACGTTATAAAACAAAGAAAACGTAATTGGATCGGCCATAACTTGAGAAGAGACGGTTAGTTGAGGAATGCTGTAAAGGGAATGGTGAAGGGGTCAAGAAAGAAAGAAAGAAAGGAAGAAGACACCAGATGCTAGAAAACATCAGGAAAGGAAAGGAAGCCTACAGTGGAATAAAGAGGAGAGCAGAAGATCAAGAAATTTGGAAGTTACTGCTACCACGACTGGACCTGCCGCAAGGCAGAACTGATGAATTTTCTTCTAAAAAACCTGCCGAATTCATAAAAAGAAATTGTTAATATATTCATTATCTTTACAGACTTAATTTATTGTTTATAGAAATAATTTTATTGTAAAATATAAAAGACATTTTAGGGGGAAAACAAATCGATAGAACCTAAAAACTTCACTACTCAAACAAACATAACCAATCCAGTCGTAATATATTTTAATATCAACGGAATTATTTCCTTAAAGAAATTAAAAAATGTTTTTTCGATGTTCATCTGCATATTCCTATTCATTACTTAGAAATAATCAATATAAATGAGAAGGTTTATGAAAATTCTGAAATCCTGAGATATAACCTTTTTAAAAGTGTCCCTTCTCTTGAAGTAACAGTGTAAAGGTGACTGCTTTACATCCTAGGTTTACTAGCTCAAGATGACAATGATTTCTACTTCCAATCCGACAACAACGACGACCAGTATAGTGAGCGGAAGAACCGGCAGTGATAAAATTGAAATCGGAAAGGGTAGATATTCATCAGTTATTTTCTACATATAAGGTAAAAGTTTTAACCAATGCCCATCAACACACATACATACTTATAGCTTATCGTCAAAATACAAACATAAAGTTCTGAGATACTTCAAAGGCTCACGAAATATTAAATATAATAATTGTGAAAAAACCTTTAAACGTTCGAAGGCGACCTGACATAAAAAACCAATCTTTCCCAATAAAAAAATTATTAATTAGCAGGCTTACTATGAACACATAAGGATTGAAGGGTTTTCCAACTTCCTTCTTCACAAATCCGAATATATTGCTGAATATCATCATATTAAACTCACCAGAACCCAAGCGATATTCATCCCTCTTCATTCCACTTTTCTTTTATTACATTCACTATAGAAACTAGCTGCACAGCAGACATCATTGATCCCAAAAAAAGGGAATTCTGAATAATTGGTATTTTTTGCTCCTCAGATGCTTTATTACACGCGTCACAACATAAGAAAACCAGGAAATGATAGAAATAAATTTATTCACCTCTTTGGGTGGGAAATAAGGTTCATTATTCAACTGCTGCTCTCAGTAGGGAATGAATTACATTCTACAATTTTTTAGTTGTTAATGAAATCTGTGACGTGAAAAATATCATTTAAGGTTTTGGAAAACGGGTAACTAATATATTACGTGATTCTGCGGAGAAAAATACTTTTAGTTAATGCTTTTTTTACTTTTATAATGAATATTATTTGTTACAATAAATAATATATCCTCTGTAGTTAACACTAAATAAAAAGATTACATATTAAAAATTAGTCTCTTTTAAGTATTAATAATTAATGTTAAATGTCTTAACTAGCCTCTTTAAGCTGTAAATTAATTCTCTTTAAGTAAGAAAATAATTAAATATAATTGTCAGATTATATTAATTACAGAGATTAATTTAATTATTTAAAAATACATTCGTAGGAGTAACACAAGTTACGGCTTCTTAAATATATCTGTTTTGTAGATAGGAAACAATATATAATTTAAATTTTAAATAGTAAGACATTAAATACCTTTAACATGTTAACCGTAATAGTAATAATTTCAAATTCAGAAAACTTTAACCGTCTAAATTCTTATAAAAATAAAAATCAACATAAACGAGGTTGGACCATTTTATAAAATCTGCCCGGATTTTTGAAACGAGGTAATTTAAATAATTCTTTATTTATGCATGCTTCTACTTTCTTTTTATTAATTTTGTTAATTCTGATTTTGTTAAATTCTCCGTAATTTTTTGTTTGTTTTTATATTTTTTATTTATATTTCAAATGTTTTTTTTTTTAAATTTGAATGCTGTGTAAAGTACCGTTGTCCTACTCTGTTCTGTATTAGTTACAATCGTATTTTGGTTCGTGTAATACGCCTCTGTATAAGTAAGTTCGAGTAATTTTGGATAAACGAAATCCCGATCAAATTTTTATAAAATAAAAAATATACTTCCGATTCAAGAACGAACGGGTGTCGAGTCGAATTTTAAATTAAACCGTACAAAAAATAATAAAATAAAATCTCGTAAAAATCATGAAAGTACGGAGTGAGCGGATTCTGAAAAAAAACAGGCTCATGTACTGATTAAAAACTATAAATAGCTTATATTGTTAGAAAGTGAAGCCTCAAAGATAACACATTAGAGAACCACTATAACCGCATTTACCAGGCGCCTCGCATGATTCACTTTACAAAAAAAAAAAAACTAAGAATAAAAGAAATCGAAGAAGATGATGGTGGTGGTAATGAAGAACAACAGACCGGTATAATGATGCGAGTGAACAAGTTGAAATATTATATTTGACCTTGAAACGATAATCTACTAACTTACGTCTGTTGTTCGTTCCCTACTTGTGTGTACTGTAGCAGGACTTCAACGTTAAGAATATTAAATCGTTGCAGAAAAGAAGGGAAGGAATCACTTCAATAAATTACGATTAATAAAGACGAGAGTATTAAAAGATTTTTTGAGGTTCCCCCTTCACTAGCGCTTTCTTTCTCTACCTCATCGACTGTAATAATATAAAGATTCAAATAAGACAACGCGAAAAGCCTACGCTCACAACAATATATAAATTTAACTAATAATTATCATTATTAAAGTAATGACGAGTCTTTTATAACAATAATTTTAATAATATTATAGTCATACTTTGTCCTTGGGAGCTTCCCGATCATTGTTACAGTAAATTATTTATTTGAACTTCTAAATAAAAAGAAAAAAAAAATCTCTTCAAAAAACTTCGTAAATTTTAAACAGTAATTTAACAAATCATGAAACGAACATCTATACAATCACCTTATCAAAATATTAGACGGAAATAAATACTTGATTTTTAGTACGAGAAATTCAAACATTACATTAGGTAATATCTGTAATCCAAATATCCATCTATATACATACATATATATATATATATATATATATATACTTCCCAAATATAATTATTTCCTATTTATAAAGAAAGTTAATAAAATTGTATAGCGATGTGAAAGTTATTTTTTCTATTCAAAGAAGGATCATTAACGAGGTAAAAAGAATGTATATGTTTATTACCCAACAGTTTAGACAAAGATCACATCCTATATTCATTTTCATGCGATCGAACCCCTGCTAAATCTATAAACGATAAGGTCACAAACCCGCTACAGGTACAAGAAAATACTGATTAAATATTAAAAAAAGTGCAGTGTATTAGAAATATCTGATTTTCATAAATTTTTCATAACAATTAAGTTTATCGATTATCTTTTTATAAATCTTCCTCCGCATATCATGACATTTTTAGATCCCGAGAAAAAGTTTGATAATGTAGAATGAAGCAAAAGCTTTTTTTAATTTTAAAGAAAAATGGACTGAAATGTAGAAAAAGCCCTGTATACAAACTACACGTAGATCAAGAAGTAGAGATAAGAATAGAAAATGAAGAAACGTAAACTTTGTTTCAGGTATGGGTGTAAAACAAGGAAATCATCTGTCTCCATTACTTTTTATCTGTACACAAAAAGCGATACACCACTTGCATTGATGGAAAAATTTGCGAATGGAGTAACTATTAAAGGAGAAAGAATAATTAAATTCGCTGGTCACATTGTTCTTTTATCTGAAATTAAAAATGAATTAGAAGAGATTCTGAATGATATCGATTTACTGCTACGAAAGAAATTCAGTTTAAAAATAAATAAACATAAATAATGAAATTTTCTTTGAAGGATTTTGATAATTCAGGTAGGAAATGTCAAAGGTTGAACGAAGTTAGGTAAAGATCAAAAGCAAACTGGCACAAGCAAGGAATTTTCATCTAGAAAAGAAGTCGACGGCTATCAAATGTGGACAAAACCCTTATTTTAAAGATTAAGAAAATATCGCAGAACAGAAGGAATGGAAAATAGCATCAAGACGATCCAAATGAACGAAGACTTAAAAAAAGGCCGTCTTGAAATTTTTTCAGACAGCTTATTTTAGAATTTTTAAGTAAATCCGAAAAAGTGTCTGTTTTAAACTCTAATTACATTACAATTACAACACTGCGTGATTAAAACTCGCAAAATCCATAATGAGATTATTTCAAATTTTGAAGCAATATACCTCATATGTTTTAATACGATTTATCGAATCTCACTCAAATCGAATAATATCTGTGATAAATCGAGGATAATATTCCATTTTTAAGTTTTTTAACAAAAGTTTTAAATTTAAAAATAACGCTTTTTTTTAAATTGGAATAAAATAGTACAAAAATAATGTTTTTTTTAAACCATCAAAATATAGTTAATGATAAAAAATTAAAGTGATGAAGTGCTCATAATTACTTAACGGTCCAACAAACGTTAAAACATTTTTCAATTTATAACAATGAACGCACCATTCCATTTTTTAGTAACACAAAACCAACATTATTTAGGGTTTTAAATTTTTAATGTGTATTAAAGATGTTTTATATATTTCTATTATCTACTTTTTTATTTCTGTAAGACATGTGCGATCAAATTTGATACATATAGTGTAGCAATAAAATATTATAAATACTATTGTATTAGATTACATTTCTAATTGCAGTAAGAACGCATTTTTTACGATACAAAAATTATTTTATTAAATGACCGACTGTTAACCAATTAATGTTAATGACGGTTATCTTATATCAACGGAAATAAAATTATACACAACATTTCAAGTCAAATGAATAAACGGAAGCTGCAAAAATTTGATTTAAAGGTTTAATTCGAAAGGAAAGATGCTGTTTAAAAAAAAATAATAAAAAATCAATTACTTTATGAAAAAACTTTTTCTTTTACTTTTATTTAAATAATCGATTTAATTCGCTTTTTGAAAAAAAAACTGAATGAAATAAATAAGAAAGGTAAGAATTTTACTTTTCATTTTTACAACTTATTTTTTATTATTTTATTACGTTTGGATAAAAAACCAATAATGGAATCGTTTCTTAATGGAATCGAATTGAAAAAAAAAAAACAATTAAAATTACACTACTCGTACAAAAAAAGAAACAAATAGAATGTATGTTAAGTTAAAAAGAATCGACGCTTTACGAAAACGAAGTTCCTGACTTCTTTATTCTTTCCTTTATTTTTCCTTTCTTTTTTATTCATTATTATTGATTTAAAACAATCTTTAAATTGTATCAAATTATAAAGTCATTTGCGACTTCTGTTTTTTCTTCATTAAATTTATTGTGAATGGAATATAATGATAAAAATATATACATTAAATAAAATATAATGTATGTATATAATGCATTAAAATAGTGTTCCGAAAATTAAGGAATTATAATTTTTCTTGTTTTTTTTACTCTTTTAAGTATATTATTTTTTAACTTAAAACACTCAGTACAACAATCCTTTTGATTAAAATCGTTATTTTGTATTCTCCTTACAAGCTAGCTTATAGGGAGCTAAATTTTTTAAATTCACGGGATACTACATCGACTTTTTTCATTATAAAAATTCATTCGAACCAATTTTATTTAATCATATTAAAGTATTACATAAATAAATCTTTAAATTTTAGTCGAGTTGGTGAGCGAGTTTCTATAGTGAAACAAGACGATGCAATAACACCTCCAAGAATTGAAAAACAAAATAATAATATGGTTACATTAAAAAAAGTGAAGAAAGGTATATTTTGTTAATTTTCGGAATACTGTAGTATTAATTCATTTTCAGCACACCCTGAGTATACCAATAACTAAGAGTTTTTCCAACGCCTAGTAAAACTCATTATATCAACTGAAAGTGGAGAAAAAGCCATATTTTAGATTTTAGCCCAACGTATGAATATATATATATATATATATATAATTATTTAAGCCAAGGCTTTTGTTTATTTAATAAAAAGTATCAAGCCTGATGGGAATTAGAACTCTGAATCCTACTTATATACTTAACTTTCTCGAATTTTAATTTATCCACAAGGTAAAGTTAACATTTAAATAAATTGAGAAAACAATTTCCATTAACATCTCCGTAATCAGAATACTGATTTAATCACACTCGATGGACTTCACTGTTCGATAAGCTTATAAAAAATTCAAAATCCTAAATTTTATTGTAATTTAAGAGCGACGAAACAATCCACATAATCGAATAAAACTTCTTAGAAAAAATTGAATTACAAAAATATTGAAACTACCCCAAACAGAAAATGTATTAAAAAAAACATAAAATAATAATTAGAATCGTATAATAATATTTTCTAATTACGACTAATTAATGAATAAAGCTCAAGGTTGGTTTAACAATGTACAAAATATTCATTTTCAAATAAATAAATACACTTCTTAGATAATAAAATTAAATATAATAATAAACTACTATTTCAAATTATTTTTGTACTGATAAAATATATAATAAATACATTTACATAGACATATATAACAATCGCATAACATTTTATAAGTTATAAAATTAAACAAAAAAAAAACTGATAAAATAATAGGAATAATTAAATTAAATGTTACTGATAATAAATTGATATAGTACGTAATAAAACGAATGACAGCAAATTATACGTAATATTAAGAACATTTCATACTGCCAACTGTTGTCATAATAAAACACTTGCATATTTTAATAAAAAAAAACTTAAATTATTAATAAAATTAATAATGTATGTAAACTGAAAGAAGATATTTACCATGAAGTGTTCGTCATGCCATCATAATTTCTTAAAGCAGGAGAAGCGTAAGATTCGCCACCACATCTGAAACAAACCAATAATTTAATTAATGAAAAAAAAACTAAATAAAAAAAAACATAATCGTTTGAACAGATTTGCAGTTTTACAGGTTCCATACAAAAGATATAGGCCAAAAAGTGAAGGGTGTTTGGATCAATAATGTCCAGCATAAGTAGGTCACCATATACCCAACTTACGATCACAGAATAAACAACAAAAATATACCACGAAAGTCTTAAGATAACACACTTACGATTGTATTGTATTTCATAAATTTGTGGAAAAAATCAGTATAAAAATTATTTTTTGAACCTGAATAAATAAATTCTTACTTTTAATTAATAATATAAATAGATATAAAAAAAAGCAATTTATTCATTTATATAATAAAACATAAAAGAAGAAGAAAGCTTATTTAACAAAATAACAATTTGATGGTAAATTAATTCAAAATTAAATTCAAAATCGTTTACAATAACCTTGGATCACAGTACACTGGCTGGCGTTATATTCACACATCAAGAAAATCATAAAAATAAATGTAGCAAAAAACAAAACAATAGTGTAGCCGCATTACATATTTGCCAATGAATTGCAAGCTTCACAATAACGGCAAAACTCGAGGAAGTTTTATTTCATTTCCCAATCATTTTTTTATAGTAAACATTGCAAACATTACGATCTTTAAAACAAATTATCTAATGAGAATTTACGACCGTGTAAAACCCACATGAAATTCTACGGAGAAGTCCTGTGTAAGTTATCAACCGTTTTTCAGGTTATAGCTCTGTCTAACACATATATTTAGTTTTAAAACAAAGAAAGTATCAAACACTTATTTAATTAAGGTTTATAAATTAAATAGTAAAATATAATCCGTTTCTAAAAGTAACTGTTATTATTAAGATGAAGATAGAAAAAAATTTGAAATTAAAAAAAAAAAAAAATTATATTGGGTCCGCGCTGTAAATTGACGACTGGTGTTACACAAACACCAAATAACTAACATCGTTATTATAAAAATAATATTACGAAATCATATTTACTAAGACGTCATCGTCTAATTACTGTATTTACATTTACACTAAAAGTTAGTTTAATCTATGATTTATGTTATTCAGCACATATTACAGTAGATCTTATATCTACTGTAATATATCTCATATTACAGAAGGCCCTTGGATCTCAGTTCGACCATTCCTGAGATGTGTGGTTAATTGAAACCCAACCACCAAAGAACACAAGATCTAGTATTCAAATCCTAGATCGTGGATGCCGGTGTTCTTTGGTGGTTGGGTTTCAATTAACTACACATCTCAGGAATGGTCGAACTGAGACTGTACAAGACTACACTTCATCATCTACACTCATACATATCATCCTCTGAAGTATTATCTGAACGGTAATTACCGGAGGCTAAACAGGAAAAAGAAAGGCTCTTGGATTTATTAATAACGTATAACAACAATAAATACGTATTTAGTATCCTCTTACTAGTATACTTCCGGGACCACCGTTAGGTATTACTTCAGAGGATGAGACAAATGACAATTTTTGTAGCATGTGAAAATGCCATGCTGACCGGGATTCGAACCCGGGACCTCCGGATGAAAGTCGAGACGCTACCACTCGCGCCACAGAGACCGGCATTTAGTATCCTCTTACATGACAGTAGGATCACGGAACTAGGCAAGTTACTGAACTGTAACAAGGCAAGTTCAATAAATTTATTTGGACCCTTTTTATTTAAATTTATAAGTGACATCTTTTTAAGAATTATAACTTTTTTCTGTTTGTAAAGTTTATTATGCGTGGGTTTTGGAAACGGTGGGTTTTTGAATTCTTTTTATTATAGGGCCTAATAGTGAGTTTATTCAAGTGAAACAAAATAATTTATTTTAGTGACTTTTTTCGTTAATCCTGTAATTAAAAGTAAAATAAAAAAAAATCCCTTTCGGCACGCTGGAAGGCGGAGGTAGATTTCACCGGCTCTAAGTAGGAGGTAAAAAATATTTCCAGCTTTAAGTTAAAAAAAAATTTTTAATTTACTCAATTCGACAATGGTTGCATGTAAAAAAAAATGTCACATGTTTAGCATACGACAAGTCCTTTCTGCTTACAATTCCAGCAACATTTTGGTCATCCCTTGCCGTAAGCGTTGGTCATATCAAAAGTTTTTTCAGACAAAAGTTTTAGGTAATGTTTAGAAGACTAACCAACGACATCTTTAAATCGATTCGATACTGTGCCTATTAAGGGAGGTATTTTTTTTTCGAAACCCAATTTTTTCCACCCCCTGGGCCAATGGTTGATGATATCAAAAAACTTTACTTAGATAAGTTTTAGGCCCTTATCCAAACAATAGTAGGAACTTTAAACGAATTAGACATTTTACTTAATAAGAAAGTTATAGCGATATTTTGTTTTTTCGAAAAAGCCCCGCCATTTCCACCCCCATGGTCCGATTTTTTCCATTAACAAACTATACCGAGAATTTGGATCGTTATATTTTATGTATCAATTTTGAAGTGATTGGCGCAAAAATTACGGTAGTTATTGAGTCCACAAGAAAGTGAAATATATATATATATATAACATTTTGTACTGACAATGGTTTTGGGGTCTGGGGGTTGTGAAACGCGAACATATGTCGAAATTTTCCGGAAGTCGAATCATGGTACCCATTACAATAGATAGCTTTCTTATGAAATCTACCTAAAATTGTACGGACAGAAGTGTTGAAATTTATGGAAGAAAAAGCTAAGCTCAACAAATCTAAGAAATCTGACGACAGTTTTCTTATTCCCTTGCAAGAAATTCAGCTTCGTTGTAGTAAAGCTACTGGTGTATCCGTTAGTGCGATGACGCATATAAAAGGGGAAGTTGAAAGCATTTTTTCGAATGAAAATGGTGAGTTAAGTTTCTGTACGCCGGATAAAAATCGCAAGAAACAAAAAAACATGTAACAATGATTGACAATTATAATTCTTCAGCTGTCAGAAGAATCGTTCAAAATTTTTACTTGACAGATAAAACAGTACTAACTGACAAAAAATTAAAAAATACACTTCAAAATGATCTCGGTTGGCAAGGAGGAGAAACAAGTTTAAGGACTATTTTACACGATTTAGGATTTATTTGGATGAAAATAACAAATAACCGAAAATTGTTGACAGAGTAACATGATATTGCGATGAACAGAATTTTTTATCTGAAAGCCATTAAGAAATTTCGGGAAGAAAATAGACCAATCATATATTTCGATGAAAGTTAGGTTTTTAACTTCGCACTCATCTGCAAACAGTGGAAAGACGGCAGTAGTCACGGACTTCATCCACCAATTTCCAAAGGTCATTATAATCCATGCAGGAAGAAAGTACGACAGGTTTGTTCCAAATGGCTTACTGACACACACCGCTAGCCCAAAACAGGCGACTACCATGATACTATGAACCACAGGAACTATGGGTTTCTGAAAAACTTTTGAGAAAACTGAAACCAAATTCTGTCGTAATTGTCGATAAAACGCCATACCATGGTTGTAAATTGGAAAAAAAATTCCAATTATGGGAACTCTTAAAAGAGAAATCCAGGCGTGGTTACAGAGATGGAATATTTCCTTCCATAAACCGATGATTAAAAGAGAATTACTTCAGTTAATACAAGCATCAAATCCGGTTGTAACTTATTCACTCGATAGCATTTTAAATACGGTTCTTAGATCCCCCCCCCCTCGTACCACCCGGATTTAAATCCAACAGAACTAATTTTGGGAATAATAAAAGAGTGGGTGACAAATCGAAACTTAACCTTTAAAGCAGCAGTATGTGGTTAAAATGTTGCGAGAAATTTATTGAAACTGAAACGTCTACTGGCGTAAGAATGTGCCATGGATACTGAAGTTAACAAACTAATCATCAGCCTAAATGGTTAAACTTCTAATGATGAAAGAGCGAGCGATACTGAAGGTGACGTTCAATCGGAGATACTATCTGGAGATTAAGAAATGGATTAATAAAGTTTGAAAACAGAACACAAATCGGTAAGTTTGATTTAACTTAATTCAGATGTTAATGAAATATTTAACCTATACGGGTATTAGATTATTCTTCGCCGTTATTTAACATGTTAAAATAATCTATGTTTTTGTTTTCCACGGATTTTTTATATTTCATAATTTTTTGTAAAGTTATTACAAATTATAACATCACATTTTAATTAATTTATTCCGATTTTCTTTCAATAGTTAAATTACCTCTTACAGGTTCAGTGTATCATGAACTGTAATTTATAACATAAACGTTTGCGGTTTAGTTTCATTTGCATATATAACCGTGATATATATCGCACTTGCGATTATGTGATCGGGTAACAATATAGACTAAACTGTTACTGGAGATTGCTGCTGATTAGACAAGGCTCTGGCAAATCATTTTCTTGCGAAAGGTTTGCATATAGGATCACCATTGAGAAATACGTATCACATTTTTATTTCCAAGTACCACTTCACCAGCTAGTAACAGTGGTTGTTATATATAACAATTAATTTATATATACAATATACGTACTTTCTTAGTTAACTAATCAAAACAAACAGAATTTTTTTTTTCAATTTTAAAAATAACAATTTATGACCTAAGTAAAGTTGAAAATAAACGGGCGATAAAACTGGTCCAAAAACACCTAAATTAGAGAATACATTATACTTCAATACGTAGTTAATTCAATAATGAAATAAAACTGCACAGGTTAACAGATTGGGGAATAAAATAAAAGATTCCCTTGATCTTTTTATTTACAGATATTAATGAAGCGAGTCCTTAAAAAACTTCATTATTGAAGAGTTACTAATATAAAACACTGTGTTAAAATTCGAATTAAAAATAGTTGTTTTCTTTGTAATTTAAAGAAAACCAGTAAGAATTATGCATAAACCTAGCTCGTTTTTTGTAATTGTTTATCCGTTACTGCAATTCAAAAATTCATAATTTATTTTAAGGGAATATACTACAAAAGTATATTCTCTTAGTATTAAGTATATGATGGATGAATTTTATCTATTAAATGATTTTTTTTTTAATTTTCCGTTGACAGTTTTAATCCAGTGGAGATTTAAAAAAAATATATTTATATATTTTTTTTCTCTCATTAGACAGATTTTTTTCTACTGACACGTGCGTGCGTTTTAACAAATTATTATGATACATAAATATTAAATTATTAATTTAAATAACATGGTGGTAAGAAAGGTTGTGAAGGAAGGAAGAAAGTTTCTTACAAAAATACAATCACTTCACGTAAGTGTACAGCACATTACATTTATATTTACTTATCTCTACAACTGTATCGCTATGGAGGACTATACTCAATTTTTTTTTTTTAACTTTTAGCTGGACTTGATTCTTTAAACGTTAATATCTTTTAAATGATAAAGTTATCAAATGAAATAGTTATAAATTTCTACCACAAAAATCTTTTCCAAATGTGAATTAAATCGTCTTGATGCATTTTCTAGAGGTTGAGGATAAATAAAAAATTATTAAAATTTATTTACTGATCAAATAATAAAAATATTCTCATTTGAGGTTTTTTATACAACATATTTTATCTTAAAAAAGTACATAAACCAAGGATTGAATTTTTGCAACTTGATAAATGACGAATATTAGTGAAAAACAATTAAGCCATTCTTTTCTACTCGATCGAAATATTAATCATTAATCGCAAAGATACACAACTAACGACAAAAATAAAGCGAGATGAACAATGGTTTAGGTTCCCAAACTTATTTTTCTCATAGACCACTTTCAAAATGTTGCTGGTTCCGGTGGACCCCCTGCAGCTACATTTCTACCATATTTCCAGTCGACGGAAAATACGAAGATTAGATCTAACTATGAAAATTTGCGTTACGGCTGAGTTCCACGAACTAACAGCTTCCGAAAAAAAGTGAGAATTGATTGGTTAATTTTTGATTGACTGTGCTGTGAATGGATGTCAAAAAAGTAAAGTTGGCCAGTCAAGAAAAATGCTTCCATCCAACTTTATATTTTTGACATCTACTCACAGCACAAGAAAGCAATCAATTCTCACTTACTTTTTTTAGAAAACTTCCCATTCAGAGTATTAAAAAGCAAAAGAAAAATAGTATATTTTTTTGTGTTGCATTTAATCAAATATATAATCATTACACTATTAATTATTATTGTTATCATATTGCAATGTAATATAATAAAATTGTCGTAATATAAATAAAATTAAACATTAATAACGTAATGTAACTTCTACAATGACAATCACAAAATAGTTACAATTTTAATGGGAGGGATGTACTTGATGGACTGACAGCAAATTATCAGTATTTGGCTTCAGTTTTGTTAGGAATAAGCGCAAATCTCCCCGTTCTGTGATATTGAATCTGCTCCTTTTTTTTGATAAAAGGTTTGTAACGACACTAAAACTTTTTTCGACAAGATATGACGAGGGAAACGCTATCAGAAGCTTTCTCGCAATTCCTACAAAAAAGCAGGTAAGTACTTACTACTTTTTCCGACACTGGCAAACGCTAATATATATTCACTTTTCTTTTCGAAATTCCGGAAACAAATGAGTAACGTTTATCCTTGGCAATCGTATTTATATTAGTGAAGAATCAAACAAGTTCATGCAAGATTGCTAGCACACACACCACAAGTCGTATTTCGTCCCTTTGCACGTCTGAACAAGCGTTGCGGACGGCGGCGGCGACAGTGGCGGCGCTTTGCAAGTCTCGACACGTTCGTTGTACTGAATATGGAATATGCAAGGTTTTACAAGTTAACAGTCGCTGAGCTTCTCAAAACATTATCTGCCTAGATTGATACGCATAGTCAAGCCAACATTTTAGTTCTTCACTATCGAAACCAGATGAATTTTCGTGGATCCCCGCTTACGAATTGTGACCCCCATTTTTTTGTCACACCAACGTAGACCCCCGTCGAGTCTCCCGTGGACCCCTGGGGGTCCACCTGGACCACTTTGGGAATCAATGGTTTAACATAAAAAAGATACTAATAAAGAAATTTCGCTTCTTTTCTATCCCCCTATTGGACATAGTGTTTCACAATAGAAAGAGATTCATTAATCTGTTGCTTTAAACAATCTAGTTCTTCTGATGGCTGTTACGCATTGAAAACATCTGAGATACAGCATGTGACACTAGTCAAGAGTTACTGCTATCAGTGGGACTAACGATGTTCATTATATAGTCCCTATGGATAATAGAATGAAGGTGCGTGTCCTTGTAAAGTAAAACATATTTCGGAGGACTTAGCATATTTATATGCAACAGTACGTTCTGTTTAATGAAGAAGACCACAGAAAACTGCTATGTCTCTAACTTTTCGCAATAAATATAACATGATGCGTTTTTTTTTTAAAATAGCTACACGATAATTGTGAGAAATCTATAACTCAGATCGTCTACAAACAATTTGTCCCCGATATACACATTAAGAATCTCTTTTCCTTAAACATAAATAGTAAATTACTAATTGAAAGCTAATAAAGGAATAGTCTAAATTCAAAAGCAATAAAACAAAAATATTATTAACTTACAAAACAAAATAATAAACTACAGAAGAATAAAAGGCAATCTAAATAATTTTAACGCATTCTTTACAATAAATTAATTTCCTAATACTATTATAATTTTAAGCGAGACAGAATAAGGAAAAGAAAATAAGTAAAGAAAGGGAGGAGAGAGAAAGAAATGAAAAGAGTGAAACAGAATGAGGGAAGGATAAAAATAAGTTTTGCCTTCAGACAGTATCCGGGAGATGTCTAATACATATTGAAATAAAACTGCTACAAGAGGTGAAAGGGTTATGCACCTTCGTCGACAAACGACAGAGCGAAGTTTCCTTCTACTTCACACTCTGCGTCACTCATTCTCTCGCTCTCATCTTTCCCTCTCTCTCTCTGTAGATACATACACAAACACACGCCCGTCGAAACCGTTTGTGTATGAACGTGTTTACAGTAGAAATCACCATCGTAGCAATAAACACGGCTAGCAAAGTCACGTGATAAAATAACATTAACGATCCGACCAGTAGGTGACTCACACCTCACTTTAACAGACAAACTACACCAGGTAACCTGTACTTGTTATATGCAGCCGATGTCCAAAAGTAACAAAAATTGACTACGTTATGTAATAAGTAATTTTACGAAAAATAGTTAAATAAATGAAAAAAATAAGTATTAATGAAAGGAGAAAGAGTACGGTAGAATTTTGGCAATTTGGCAATACCTAGTTGTTCGATTACAATAGAACTTAAGTATCGGTTAATACTTACTTAAAACTATATTAAAATAAAGCAATTACTTTACATTACAGCAAATTAACTGATTACATAAGCAAAAAATAAACATATATAATGAAATAACATAGCCAAAAATTAATTAAAAATATATTACATTTCTATTGAAGTTTTATTCATGTTATTTTTTAAAAGTATTTATTAACAAACTGAACTACTCGGTGTTTTTCCAAGCATCAATTTTTATCTATATCTGAATGGGGAACGTCAATCAAAATTCCAGAAACGTTTCACACACAGATTGTTAAAAATGTCTGTTTATTTTTTTCATTTATTCTAATCTTGCTTCCTCCTCCTCCGAAATTTATTAGTAAAATACAACTCCAGAGAGTAAATCCGCCCCCCAGACGCTGTTCCCGGGAGAAGGTGGTAGCAACCCACCAGACTGAATAAGGTTATTTATAATTCTATGCGTTTTTTTTTTAACCTCCGGGACCACCGTTAGGTATTGCTTCAGAGGATAAAATATATAAGATATGAATGACTTGTAGCGTGTGAAAACGCCATGCCTGACCGGGATTCGAACCCCGGACCTCCGGATGAAAGGCCGAGACGCTACCACTCGCGCCACGGAGGCCGGCTATATTTACTTCAGTTTAAAGTTTCGCTAAAATGTTTTCCCTTCTATTAAAACAGTTCTATTAAATAGCAGTTTAGCCAAAAGGGAAATGGTAAAACACTGTCGTTCAAAATAAAATAAAAAACATCTGAGGATAGTTGTTACAAATTTTATTTTCGTAAGCTGAATTTTTTAAAAACTCTATCTTAGTGTATAAATAAAAAAGGTTTTCAACCGAAAGCGGAGCAGATTTAATTTGTTGTCTTTTAATTTTTTTCGATACGTAATACGGTAAAAACGTAAAAAACAGATACAAGTTGAAATAATAGGCTAATATGATAGGTTTTTCTAAAAAGCGAATAACCTAACAAGATATTATTATTATTAGTATTATTACTGAGAAAAAAACACAAACAATAAAATTTTGCACTGCTTCAAACTATGAAAACTGTTAATATAATTTGAGAAAACGTAACAAAGAAAATGTATAAATGAAGTACATAAAAATAACACAATCATTAAATACATAAGTAATAATTAAACTCAAGTATCTTCATACAATGTGATAATGCATGCACTACACCGTAGTTTACGAGAACGTGAAAATTTATTAAAAAAAATATCATAAGCTATAATCATAAAAGAATAAATGAATGAAAAAATTAATAAATTAGATATATGTATCAACAATACAGTGTAATAAAGCTTTCTTAGAAATGAAAACTAATAGAAAAAATTCAAACTTATTTGAAGAAATTTAATCAGTTTTCAATTTCAGCAACATTATATCATCCTAACATAATGATCGGCAGAAAATGAAGTTTTTTTGCATCAGCACCGATAACATAAATACAAAACGCATTCTCAGGAATTTACAGACATACTTTTTTAACTGCAGAAGCAAATTTAACATAAGATTTGCTACGATAAATTATACCAAGCTCCTACCTACAAAAAATGTGAAACAATACAATTTTCCGTTCTACCTTTGATATCTTGAGAACAGATTGCCCGATTTGATAAATAAAAAAAATAAAAATAAAAATCAACTTCATTTATATAATTTATAGAATGGTTTTATAGAAACCATTAGAAATGTTTACAAAAAGTGATTTAGACAGCGACTCAAAGTAATACTTCTAAACATAAAATTACGCTGTATAATACGACACGCTCTCATTTTAAGACTAATTGCTCACCTATGAATAATGAAATTATCTAGATAAGTTTAGACCTCATTAAACACCACCATACTCCGGGAAAGGTCCTTTCTAAAAAGTTCAATTCATCCAGCCGTAAAATAAATATTAGATCGGTTCAACGGATTACAGAGTTTTAAGGAAACTTTGATATACAAACACATGACATTCCGTAATAAATAGTACTTTTTTACTAAATAAAAATATTCCAAATTTTAAGTACAACAGTAAACAAATTAATATTACAGTAATTGATAAATCGAAATCGGAATGGATTACTTTTCTTCACCAAAATAGATTCTCTTACAGTAAGTTTTACACACATACAATACAGATGATTATTTCTCTTAACACTTTACGCCGGATTAAAAAACGGACAGTAGCTGAAACGATTTCAAACACTAATATTACGTGGCGTATAGTTCCTGTTTGCGAATCATAATTAAACAAACTAGAAATAGACTATATTTTTACACTACCGACAATCATCATACTACAACCGATGTCCAATTTACGTCATAATGTTAAAATTATAAACATTAATTACTTTTTTAAACTTAAACCTGGAAAATAAATTCATTGGATATTAAGATCTTCGTCCACTTTTCTTTACATACCTTCGTTCGTTTATAATATTTATCCTAAATTTAACTAAACTAATTTTTAATTTTTATCTGTTATTAAGATTCACCTTTTATAAAATATTTTCCTTCAGTGCAAATCTTTGCTCTCAAAAAGACTTAGGAGAAAAAATGTAATAATTACTAAGCGGTAAATTTTAGCTTTAATGAGAAATTAAACACATGTAATCGAAATCTATTTTTGGTTGATTCCAATAAAATACCTATACGGCTTACACTAATAATTATTATACGAATAAATTATTTTTGTTTCAGTACGTGAGGCTTTAACAAGTTAATCTACTTCCTTATTTTTATATCAAATTACTTTAAATGTGTTCCCCATATTTCTTGTAACATATAAATATAAATCCAATTGTTTTTTTACATGAATAAATTTATAAGATGTATTACAAGTTTGTTTGATGTCAAAACATCCAGTCGTTTTCAACATTTAACTTTCCGATTAGCCAGAAAGCTGAAATCTGAATTCTTTAATGTACAGCAACCACCCGATGAAAAAAATAACCAAGTTTTGCTCTTCAATCCCTTTTTCAAATTTTATGTACCGTTAGATTTTCGTATAAAAACAAAAAAGAAAAAAAACCGTAAAAGATTGCTGCTTTGGCTTTGCAGACGATCTGGCAATAATTGAAAGCATTTTTGAAGTAGCAAAGATTCAAATAGAAACGTTAAAAGAAATCCCAGAAAAAAACAGATTCAAAATTTCTTATGAGAAACAGAATGTATAACGAATATTAAAGATAAACCGATATCTTTAAAAACTAAAGTAAAATTGGAATACTTGAAAATTTAAATATCTTAAATAAATAATCTGGATAGAAGAAGAAACTTTAGAAATAAAATTAAAAATCTCTAGGGTGTTTAGAAAAACCAAGAGAAAGAATATTTTCCTAAGTTGTCAAATAATGAAAGAATAACAGCAGAAATGGGAAAAAAACGAAATAAGGTATTTTTTTAATTGGTTCCACAGATAGTTCAAAGGAAATAAAAAAAAAAACTGATGTGGACAACATATAAGTTCCTTGTATGCCTATTAAATTACATTTACACATTTTTTTAAATTAAAAAGTACATAAAATTTTATATCATTAAAAACTTCTGATATACTTTCATATATATATATATATATATATATATATATATATATATATATAAATTTATATTTTTTTTATTATTGAATTATTATTCATCGTAAATTTTATTTTACAATGAGAGGTTAATATTATTAATACTTTTTTATTATTAATAAATCAATATATTAAAATTAAAAAAAAAAATAAAAATAAATAAAAAAAAAGGAGATGAAGTCTAATTTGAACCAATGTGCCTTCCCCTAAGACCCAAATATTTCATTAATTAAAATATTATTTGGTTATACCTCTGGACCCAATGAAAATAAGTACCACTTATGATATGTCGTTGAAAAGCTCTTAATGAAAGGTTATTACTGCAGTTAAGAAAAAGTCCAAAATCCAATTTGTTTGGATTTGGGGCACTTCTGGTCCAATCGATTTCAATCAAAAGGGGAGGTGCACAACTAGATGTTACAACAGTCCTAAATCCAAAATTTCAACATCCTACGGCTAATCATTTTTGAATTATCCGAGATACATACGTACAGACGTCACGCCGAAACTAGTCAAAATGGATTCAGGGATCGTCAAAACGGATATTTCCGTTGAAATCTGGAAACCGAAATTTTTCGCTATCAAAATATTTCCTTTACCTCATACAAAGAAGAAAAATGAACCATAAAATGTAAAATGGACAAAATTACAAGGATAAAATTCTCAAATGCCGTAGAACTGGATTTTCAATTATTTCCAGTAAATAAGAGAGCTGAACTTTTCGAAACAACTCACTATGGCTACCATGGCAAAAAAAAAAATTAACGAGGCAAGCTTTACAGTTTCTTCCTTCTAGGGGGAGATGTGAAAAACTATCTTTCTTTTCAGTAATTAATTTAAAGAAAATTGTACAGTTATAGCCATATTTTTGGGAATAATTATAAATTTCGAGGATAAAAGAATGATATAAATTAAAACTGATGTGAGAAGGAAATAGATCCAGGAGGAAAGAGAAGGAATTTGTGACGTCGATGAACCGCAAGATAGGAGCCTGCTAATGTAGATTGTATACATAACTCGGTTTGAATATTTAAAAAACTTAAAGCAGAAAAAATAATAATAATAATAATGATTTAAGAAACCTAGGTAACAATGGAATGAAATCGGAATATATACACCAGTTATAATGTCTTTGTAATAGCCTGTCACATATGGTGAAAGTACATAATCTGTCACGTCAATTTTAACTGATAATACATAATATTTCATATGTTTTAGCTATAAAATCTAAAACACATGTAACCGCTAAGTCCCACAGCATATTTTCGATGTCATGCCAATAGAAATTACTAAATAATAACAATATTTATACGGTTGAGACACATATTTGGTATTCAACAACAAAACTGGCAACAAGGCAACAAATATCTTTTTTATACAACATATACCTAATACTGAGACACGTATAAGCATCTCAAAAGGTAAATAATCTATATAAAAATATACATAACATATTCCCATTTTGCATTTTGGTTTAATAATTTTCATCAATGGTAAATATAAATATAGAATTACTGGTAGTTACCAGTTGAAGTGCTTATACGTACCTTAATATGAGATACATTAAAGCAAAAGCTTTGTTGCTGAATAACAAATATGAGCCTCAGCCCTGTCTCATATATATATATATATATATATATATATATATATATACATTTAATCAGCAAATATATAAATTCTCAACACGAATACATTAACAGTATTTTAAATAAGTTTATGCAACGGAAAGTCAGTGCTGCCAAGAAGACAAAAAACTACAAAAAAAGCTTGTTTAATTCATATAACCAAAAATTAATTTCTCCTTTTTTTAACATGTATATCAATAGATAAAAATTTAAGTAGTTTACTTGAGATAAGATATATTTGAAGGGGAGAAAGTTGACATTTTTTTATTTGAACGAAATAAATATGATTGTAGGACTTCCCATCACGCGACGTTTTCCTGATGTACAGCTTACACACACAACATAATTTAAGATATTTATAATTTTACTTACATATAATATTTTTTGTTTATTTAATTCGATGATTCTAACTAAAGTGCGCACGCATGCCTTATGCCTTATTTCATTCGTGCGGGTGTGGCGGTACTAGTGGCCACTTAAATACGTTTTTTCATTTAAATATTATGCATTTATTTAATCTACCGCTCACCTGTAACGTTACAACATAGCAGACGACTACAACCAACCCACCGTATTGGTCTAATGGTGAACTCGAATCGCAAATAAACTGATTTGGAAGTCGAGAGTTCTAAGGTTCAAATCCTAGCAAAGGCAGTTACTTTTATACGGATTTGAGTACTAGATCGTGGATACTGGTGTTCTTTGGTGGTTGGGTTTCAATTAATCACACCTCAGGAATGGTCGACCTGAGACTGTACAAGACTACACTTCATTTACATTCATACACATCATCCTCATTCATCCTCTGAAGTAATACGTTACGGTGGTTCCAGAGGCTAAACATAGAAAGAAAGAAAGACTACAGCAGCTGTACATCAGTGCTACACTAGCGCTCCTTTGGTGAGAAGGGGTACTATTGACGCAGTATACCCACTTAGCTGCTATTTATTTAGAATCATTTTTGGAGTGGGGATGTCATTTTGCTAAATAAAAACTCTTTTTGGAAACATTATTTTTTCATTTTTAACAAATGTGCCGAAGAAAAATAAAACCTTAATCAGGCGAAATCTCGAGATTTTGAGTGTGACCTTGCTCTACAGCCTCGCCCCGTCAACCTATTATGTTGAAATATTAATGATATCAATGTCCCATATATAGAAGAAATCAGACCAAGTTTGGTCAAAATCGGTCGAGTAGTTCTGGAGATATTAAATGATTCAGAGGGCGACACTGAACATACACACGTACATACGAACATCCAGAAAATTTCCATCCGGTTTTTTTGATCCTTAGGTGTCAAAACGTAAAGATCCGGTGAAAACCGCATATGCCAAAATTGGACCGATTACAATAGTTTCCCTTCTAAAGCTATAGCGCTAGATAAGAAAGTAAAAAATTAAAATTATTAAAAAAATGTAAATTAATAATAAAATAACAATCTGAGGTAAAATAGTGTCCTACCTTGAGCTAAAGTTATTGGAAAATGAATTCAATTTATTTTTCTTATATTACTGAAAAACGTATGAAAAGATAGGTAAATCGAACTGGCACGAGGAGATGTGATATACCTGCCACGTAGTAGGACAAATGTGTAAGCAATAAAATTAATCCGCAATTTTTACTGGAATAAATCTTTAAGAATCAAATAAAATTTTGGTGGTTTTTTTATGGTTAGTTGAGAAATATGTACAAATATTACAAAATTCCTTTTATTTAATTAGGTAATAATTTATAATTCGCAAAATAATAATTATCAAAAGGAAAAATCTATTACTTCAATAATAGTTTCAACAACTTCAATTATATAAATGGATTAATTAAGAAATTAATTAATTAACTAGTTACGTGATAACTAACAAATGGAATAAAAAAGTTAGATTGTTCAACACGTACATAATTATTTAAAATGCAAATAAAAAAGTGAAGAAATTTTTTTCTGAATTCACGTAACGCAACACGATAAAAATACACAAGGAAATAGAAGAGTTCCATTACAATAACTTATATAGCTATAATAGCTTCTTACGCAATAACTTTCGTGACTTTTATCATTATTCCTTTCTTTTCCTTAACAAAATAAGAACATAAATGAAATATAAGTTAACAATATAATTAAATTAAAAATTACTTAACCTTTTCAACATGTATAGGATAAGTAGGGTATTTTTCAATTCAAAATAATATAAATAATTTTTTTCCCTTATTTCCATAGTAAAAATTGTTATATTAAGTTTCAGAATATTACAGTTTTGGAAAGTACAATATAATTTTGGAAAATCCCAGTGTAAAAGTCCGACTTTATTTTTACGGGTGTTTTGGTAAGTTACGAAGATCTGAGAGTTTAAGTAGAATATAAATTAATGTTTGTTTACAATTCACCAAAATAAAGAAACAATAATAGAACAAATAATAATAAAATATTACATTTAAAAAAAATAAAATAAAACATCATAAATTAAAAAAACAGACGCTGTAAAAATCAAATGTTTATGAAAATAAAATGGTTGGGAAAGGGCAGTTTTTATCATAGCACTGGGTTAGGGTAGAATAAAACAACAGTCGTTATAATCCAATGCAGATGTGCTTGCTTAAATGTTCAACTGGTAACTATGGTAACCGAGCGAACGAGGTCACCCTTTCGCTAGACTACTGCTATATGTTATTATACAATATTATACTTCTGTACTGAACATACTGTAAATTCACAAGCGTTTAATGCTATCTACCTCAACTAGTAAACACCATAATAAAACTTTAAAATAACTATCACTTTCAATACTTTCTATGCTTTTATAAAACTATAAATATTGAATAATAGTAACGGTGCAATATGTATTTTTATACAGTATTTTAAAGATTTCAGGTAGTATGTTGAAATAAAATATTTAGAATAAAAGAATATATCACGTTCACTGTACAGAAAAAAAAAAACCTTTTTCAGAACATATATTTCTGCTAGCCACAAATGGCTTTTATATTTTATATTTTACCGTACAAAACTTTTACTGTAATATGAAGTAGGTATCCTTCGTTCAGGAAAAGATTACTAAATAACGATCACATCAGACCTTCTTTAGAAAATGTTATGTATTTAAAAATACGATCACAAAAATCATTTTATAAATAATGTTTCTTATAACTTACTTATGTGACATAAACGTAATGGTTGTAAGCAGTTTAACATGAGTGACAAATCTGTCCCAATAAAAGGCATACTAAACTCAAGAATAACTAGCACCTCATGTCAGACTTACTAGAGAAAGCGAGAAATAAAGAGAGAAGTAGTTTTCTTTATCTAGTCAAACATAAAATTGTGAAATGCGGATGATTTCATCCTACAAATTACAAATTCATTACAGGGATTGACTGTATCATTAATCTCAGAGAAATCAATTCTGATTAATGACAGTTGTTTTACAACCATAAGAAAAACTATGACAGATAAAGTATTGCAATAGGTTAATTTTCTTAGTGAAGTGAAACAGTGTATAAGTGTATTCTCCTTCCCTCTAGTATCGAGCATTATCAAAGTTTTACCGAATATTTATTGCAATGAATATATTCAACGTAGGCGCGAAAAGCACCTGTTCATCTAGAACAAACTAGCACTAGCTCAGTCAATTCAAAATGTTTAGTTAAATTATGATTGTAAATTATGTTATTAGGTAGTATTTCAGTTAAATTAAAGTTGAATTTAAGCTTAACCTACTTACTAGCAATATACAATAATATATTTAATTTTATTATGTAAGGAAAAGAATCCGGAAGGAATATTTATGGTTTAGTTTCTGCCGTTAAGATTTTAGCTTGATATTAACGGTAAAAATCCAGGTAAGTCTCATTATATCAATTGAGCTTTATTTTCGAAAAACTTTAGAAATTGCTGTAAGATAAAATTTTTCTTAATGATAAAAACATATGTCCTGCCTCATTATTCTCGGTAAATAGACGTATTTCAACAAATGATTTCCCAGTTACCGATCGATTACTTTCCAAAAAATAAATAAATAATTATTTCAATCTAGTAGTAGAATCCTCCTCTATGAATCATGAGACCTTGCCGTTAGTGAGGGGGCTTGAGTGCTCAGGGATACAGAGTAGCTGGACCGAAGGTGCAACCATATCGGAGAGGTATCTGTTGAGAGCCAGACTAAGGAATGATTCCTGAAAGAGGGCAGCAGCTCTTTCAGTAGTTGTTAGGGGCGTGAGTCAGGACGACTTAAACGGCCGTATCAACATCACTCAGTCCTCTGAGTACTGCGCAGCTGAAAGCAATGGAAAACTACAGCTGCTTTTTTTCCAAGAAAATGTGGCTCTCTGCATTTTCACATACCAATAATGGAGGCGCCTTCCTTGGTAAAATATTCCGGAGGTAAAATAGTCCCCCGTTCGGATCTCCGGGTGGGGACTACTAAGGAAGGGGTCACCAGAAAATTAAAAAATAACATTCTACGAGTCGGAGCGTGGAATGTTAGAAGCTTAAAAAAGGTTGGTAGGCTAGAAAATTTAAAAAAGGAAATGGGTAGGACAAATGTGGATATAGTAGGAATTAGTGAGGTTCGGTGGGAAGAGGAAGGCGACTTTTGGTCAGGTGATTTTAGAGTAATTAACTCAGCGTCAAATAATGGGCAGGCAGGAGTAGGTTTCGTGATGAACAAGAAGATAGGGAGGAGAGTGGAGTATTTCAAAACGCATAGCGATAGAATCATTGTAATAAGGATAAAATCAAAACCTAAACCGACAACGTTTGTTAACGTCTATATGCCTACAAGCGCCCATGATGATGATGAGGTAGAGTGTGTATACGAAGAGATTGATGAAGCAATTAAACACGTAAAAGGAGATGAAAATTTAATAATAGTTGGAGATTGGAATGCAAGCATTGGAGAAGGCAAGGAAGGAAATATAGTGGGTGAATACGGGCTGGGCAAAAGGAATGAAAGAGGGGACCGACTTATAGAGTTTTGCACGAAGTATAATTTAGTAATTGCCAACACCCAATTTAAAAATCATAATAGAAGAATATACACTTGGAAAAAGCCAGGCGATACTGCAAGGTATCAGATAGATTATATCATGGTTAAGCAAAGATTTAGAAATCAACTCGTTGACTGCAAAACTTACCCTGGAGCAGACATTGATAGCGACCATAATTTGGTGATAATGAAATGTAGATTGGGGTTTAAAAACCTGAAGAAAAGATGTCAGATGAATCGGTGGAATTTAGAGAAGCTTGAGGAAGAGGAGGTAAAGAAGATTTTTGAGGAGGACATCGCAAGAGGTCTGAGTAAAAAAGATAAGGTAGAAAATGTAGAAGAAGAATGGGAGAATGTTAAAAAGGAAATTCTTAAATCAGCAGAAGCAAACTTAGGCGGAATAAAGAGAACTGGTAGAAAACCTTGGGTTTCAGACGATATATTGCAGCTGATGGATGAACGTAGAAAATATAAGAATGCTAGTGATGAAGAAAGTAAAAGGAACTATCGGCAATTAAGAAATGCTATAAACAGGAAGTGCAAACTGGCGAAAGAAGAGTGGATTAAAGAAAAGTGTTCAGAAGTGGAAAGAGAAATGAACATTGGTAAAATAGACGGAGCATACAGGAAAGTTAAGGAAAATTTTGGGGGACATAAATTAAAATCTAATAATGTGTTAAACAAAGATGGTACACCAATATATAATACGAAAGGTAAAGTCGATAGATGGGTGGAATATATTGAAGAGTTATACGGAGGAAATGAATTAGAAAATGGTGTTATAGAGGAAGAAGAGGAAGTTGAGGAGGATGAAATGGGAGAAACAATACTGAGATCTGAATTTAAGAGAGCATTAAAAGATTTAAATGGCAGAAAAGCTCCTGGAATAGACGGAATACCTGTAGAATTACTGCGCAGTGCAGGTGAGGAAGCGATTGATAGATTATACAAACTGGTGTGTAATATTTATGAAAATGGGGAATTTCCATCAGACTTCAAAAAAAGTGTTATAGTTATGATACCAAAGAAAGCAGGGGCAGATAAATGTGAAGAATACAGAACAATTAGTTTAACTAGTCATGCATCAAAAATCTTAACTAGAATTTTATACAGAAGAATTGAGAGGAGAGTGGAAGAAGTGTTAGGAGAAGACCAATTTGGTTTCAGGAAAAGTATAGGGACAAGGGAAGCAATTTTTGGCCTCAGATTAATAGTAGAAGGAAGATTAAAGAAAAACAAACCAACATACTTGGCGTTTATAGACCTAGAAAAGGCTTTCGATAACGTAGACTGGAATAAAATGTTCAGCATTTTAAAAAAATTAGGGTTCAAATACAGAGATAGAAGAACAATTGCTAACATGTACAGGAACCAAACAGCAACAATAACAATTGAAGAACATAAGAAAGAAGCCCTAATAAGAAAGGGAGTCCGACAAGGATGTTCCCTATCGCCGTTACTTTTTAATCTTTACATGGAACTAGCAGTTAATGAGGTTAAAGAACAATTTAGATTCGGAGTAACAGTACAAGGTGAAAAGATAAAGATGCTACGATTTGCTGATGATATAGTAATTCTAGCCGAGAGTAAAAAGGATTTAGAAGAAACAATGAACGGTATAGATGAAGTCCTACGCAAAAACTATCGCATGAAAATAAACAAGAACAAAACAAAAGTAATGAAATGTAGTAGAAATAACAAAGATGGACCACTGAATGTGAAAATAGGAGGAGAAAAGATTATGGAGGTAGAAGAATTTTGTTATTTGGGAAGTAAAATTACTAAAGATGGACGAAGCAGGAGCGATATAAAATGCCGAATAGCACAAGCTAAACGAGCCTTCAGTAAGAAATATAATTTGTTTACATCAAAAATTAATTTAAATGTCAGGAAAAGATTTTTGAAAGTGTATGTTTGGAGTGTCGCTTTATATGGAAGTGAAACTTGGACAATCGGAGTATCTGAGAAAAAAAGATTAGAAGCTTTTGAAATGTGGTGCTATAGGAGAATGTTAAAAATCAGATGGGTGGATAAAGTGACAAATGAAGAGGTATTGCGGCAAATAGGTGAAGAAAGTAGCATTTGGAAAAATATAGCTAAAAGAAGAGACAGACTTATATAGGCCACATACTAAGGCATCCTGGAATAGTCGCTTTAATATTGGAAGGACAGGTAGAAGGGAAAAATTGTGTAGGCAGGCCACGTTTGGAGTATGTAAAACAAATTGTTGGGGATGTAGGATGTAGAGGGTATACTGAAATGAAACGACTAGCACTAGATAGGGAATCTTGGAGAGCTGCATCAAACCAGTCAAATGACTGAAAACAAAAAAAAAAAAAAAAAGTAGTAGAATAAACATAATGTACGTTTAACGCAGTGATATGAATAAAAAATGATTAAATCACGAATGAACTATATTCGTAAATAAAAATTTAATTAATACTTTACGCCCACGAGCAAATCTCACAAGAAAAAACTTTGGCAGGCGCATTTTTTATGGCCAAAGGTTCACAATTTAATTTAAGTTTTACAAAATCATTACAACTTTCCTTCTCCACAAAAGTTAAAGTGTAATTTTTTTCTTTCAAATACAATAACTTCATTTCAATTGTATTAATGATAAATTTTAATTACATATTTTTTTCAGCTTATTAAAAGAAAACAAACCCTTTACTTTTTATTTTTTTAAATAAACATTCCAACTGAAATGCTTATTAATTGGAAAATGATCGGAACGCACGAATTCCATTGATTCAATTAGATTTTCGGCTGAAGAACAATGAGAAAAAATTAGTTTTGAGGCAGTTAATAGGATAACATTTTAGTGGTTTTTGGGGATTGCATCTAAGTGTAAAATAATGTTAGATTAACAAGTAGTCAGACTGAACATTTTAGTATCAGCTGAAATTGGCAGGTAATTAAAAATTACTGAGAAATCAAATAATATCTCTTCTATTTTTTATTATTATGAAGATAGTTATTACATCTCAAACTCATTGGTAGAGACAAAAGCGAATATATAGAATTTATGTTGATTATCTGGGAAAGGATAAAAAAATCTGACAATCTTTTTCTATTAAGTAGTAAAAGACTTGTTTAAGGATATCTTACTTTCAAGTTCAATCTGAGAACCCCCTTTATAATCTTAGACAGAGACAGAATGAGAGTGAAGCAGAAAGAACTGAAGGGGTTACATCAAGATAACCTTTACTTATAAAGTTTAAAATCTCGTATGATGAAAATAATAAATAAAAACTACTGCTTTAATTTGTACATTACATAAAAAACAAATGAACCTGACCGATAAAAAAAGAAACAAAATCCAAATGATGAGGACAATCTACTAACAAAGACTTAATACAGGTTAGTTAGAAAGTGGGGTGGGGATACAAAAGACCAGGAACAAACAGCATAAACAAGTAACGATCAAACAGGCGCGCCAGCAATGAAAGATAAAAGACATAGGTCTAGTACCACTGAACTATACCATAAAGTGAGCGACCTTGTCAGGTCACAAACTGCACCGCCTGATCGGAGTATTCACCGTTCGTGTACCGTGCATACAACTGAATCGTAAAAAGGAATAAATAAAAAAAGAGATACTTTCATACTTAAACCGGGTAAGTCAAGGCTGCAGCACAGCCAGACAACGATTATGACTTTAAACAAACCAATACAGATTCGGAATAAATTATTACAAATAAATATAGCTTACATGATAATAATAAACGTACAATTTATTTATATTAAAATGATAAGACAAACCTGGTTAGATAACTTCAGATAAACAGAAATTAAATTCGAATTTAAAACGTTAAGTCAACATATTCATTCGTTGGTTTCAGTTCAGTGTTCCCTAGATTCATAGTAAAACATTATTCTTAATACCTATCAACTTAGGAAGCAAAAGGGTAAATAACATTACGCTATGTAATTTTCTGTTTAAAATTAAAATTTTCTAAGTTTTTTCATCGATTAAACGTCTACAGTATTTTCGAACATATATCTAACCGTAAAAAGGTTAATATATTTACTCTTAGGTAACTCAAGAGTCAAAACTATATCTCAATCGGGTTTGAGATCACAAGAAGTCATATACAGGAGGCTTCCAACATAATGACAGGCGTGCTCTATCCGATTTCTGCACTGTCTTATCAGTATGCCAAGTGATTAGACAAAATTACACCTATACAGAAATGACATCTAAAAATCAAAATCTCAAAGAGATTTAAAGAAAGTAAATTTAAGGAAAGTAAAGTAGGAAATACGGTAACTGGATGAGAAAGAAAACTAGAATAGGAAGTGTGATTTTTGGAACAAAAAAGCCGACGATTAAAACTAACGAAATAAATTGTGTTAAGAAACCACAAGATCTAACTAAAAGAGAGTCGACAGGACCAACAAGAAATCATGCCACGAAGTTTCAAATCTTTTATTGTTCGTGGCTTCACATTCAGTTTCATGGAGTTGAAAGTACAAGAGCATACAAGTTCTTGAGATCAACGTACAAAAGATGTCACAACTATTATACACGCTAAATCGGGGTTTACTCTTCTTTCTTTTTCTGTTTAGCCTCCGGAACTACCGTTACTTGAATGAATGAGGATGATAAGTATGAATGCAAATGAAGTGCAGTTTTGTTCAGTCAACCATTCCTGAGGTGTGAAGTTAATCGAAACCCAAACCCCAAAGAACACCGGTAACCACGATCTAGTATTTAAATCCGTATAAAAGTAACTGCCTACCAGGATTTTTAAACTTAAAACTTTCGACTTCGAAATCAGCTGATTTGCGATAACGAGTTCACTACTAGACCACCCCGGTAGCTATTAAACAAGCTAAATCAGGGTTTAAACTACATTTTTAAAAGATCAATTATAAAGCAACCAGAAAAAATTACAGGGGCAACCCAGTTACATCCAGAACAAAACAAATAAAAAGAATCTTCGAAGCAACCCATTCTGAATTTATCTATATATCATATATACAACACACATGCGCACGCACACACACACCACAGGGTTGAACTGAGAACCTTCTCGTTTTTTTTTTTGGAAGTCTGTTAAAAAAAAAGGAAAACCCACTTAAATAACAACTGGAAATCAATAAATCCACTAAATAACGATAAGCTGCTTTCACTGAATGTATGATTTGCGTAAGGATATGCAAACATTCAAGAAACAATAAAAAACATGTTTTTTCATAACATTACAAGAATACTCCGTGAAAATATAAATATACTGGTATTGAAAAAGATCCTTCACGTTTCCCGAACGAAACCGTTAAAAATGAAAGAAATAAAGACTTCAGTTGTTAAAAACAGTAACTAACCATACGGCATGGATAATCATAAATTACACCGAGTAGGAACCACATCGAATAACCGGTGATTATAAAAAAGGAGAAGCGACGAGAAGTTCGAGCCGCTCCAATTATTACATTATTTATAATAAAATCGCCTGCCAAGATGAATTATACTACTCACAGTTGTTGCTAAAGAATAGAAGGATACAAACTAATGGGGAAAAGTAGTAAGTAGTGAAAGTTGAATGCAGCAATCATTATATTTTTAAAGACGAAACATGTAGAATCAAGTCTAATAAAATTTAGAAAATAAATATATATAAGTAAACAATAATAGTACTAAATAATAATAGCAACAACAATATCCAGCGGCAATACGTTTCATTGAAAAAGTGAAATTTAATATTAACGACAATAATGATCAGATGACGAAGTCATCTGATTATTTCCCTAGATTCAATGAGACTAATATCTTGCACCAAAAAAAAATAAGAAACAGTGCTTCAATTCCGATAATTCTGTCAACAATATAACAGCTCTTATCTTTAACTATATATATGTACGATTTACTACATATAGATTTACTTATACAAAACTTATTTAAATTTTTATTTGTAAATTAAACGTGTTCTATTAGTACTAGTAGAGTTATTAGTTTGGTCGGTAGGTTTTAAACTTAGTTAACACGCTTCGCACTAATGACAAAAAATTTAGATATGTATGTTCTATTAACTATTTAATCACTTAATATTATGCCCAAATTTTTAGTATAACTGCTTTATAATGATTGGTCATTTTTTCATTAGGGTACGTTCTTTATGATAAGGCAAAAATATAAGGCGATTATTATAGCTTACTTTTTTTACACAGCATAAATAAGCTTAAGAAATTTAAGAGTAATTTATCTTAATGATCGATTTCAAATAAAATGTGTTCGTCCAACTTAGTTTGCCGTCTTCGGTACTAAGGCAGGCTACTAGTCGGTTGTAACGTCATAAGATACACCATCGCGCTATAATTACAAGCTTTTACATAATACGAATAATACATGGTAATCACGAAAGTTTTGCATCAAACTTATCGTTTGATTAACTGTACAGGTTTTAAAGACAAATAATCTTACTTATATTGGATTGTATTTTCACGATGGAGAATAGAAGATCAAGATTTATTAGATTTCAGCCGTTAGGCTTAATGTGCGATTGCTGCTGGGCGAGTAAAATGCCTCCGATCAATTCAACGACCGAGCTTCACCAGATCATACTCCCTACAGATTGCCCCATCTTAAGAGTCCCGACCCGCAAACCAAAACCAAAGTAGGGAGCATGAAGTTACGGTGAAATGTTACAGAGGGATAATTGAACTATCCAAAGAACTAAAGCCTCCAGGAAATAAGCACACAGAATTCCTCAAGTGGTAGGGCCATTTTTACCTGTGAATGATAATAATAAATATATGCTGCAATGACATTGGTTTTTTTTTTAAACTAAAATTACCTAAAGAAAAAACTTTGTTCATCCTCGATGTGTACAGAAGTATCTGATAGAACAAACTATAAATCATTCAGTAAGACCCCTGGCGGAACTAAATTATCTAAAACGGGTAATCCTAGTTTACTGCAACAGATGTAAAAATATTTTATTAACTATTGTAGCAAAAATAATTTTTATTTCAAGAGAAAATTATACAACTATGTCTTGCTGGTATTTTATTGCAGGCACCGAGATAAAACTTTTGTAAACAAAAGTTCTTACAAAAGAGACGAAGGGATCAAATGAGAAATCACAAGAGAGGTCAAGAAGGTAAGAAGAATTTAACATATTACAGTAAATAACCGAACAGAGTAGACTAGGAGATACTTAAAAAAAAAAAAAAAAAAAAAGAATAAAACTATAAGAAAATATCAAATTTAAACTTAATAATAATAAGAAAAGATGAATGACTAAAAAATGATTTTTTGAGCGTGTTGCGGAAAACCTGAAAAATATAACATAAACGTTGTTAAGAAAGAATGCTGGACGGAGGACCAAAGTTGAGCTTTGTGATTTAAACCTATGATAAAAAACCACGTACGATTTGGGTCATGAGTCGAACCATCCTCACGACGAAGGGGAAGGGGAAGACACCCACCATTTGATGTTTCCGGTCGCCACGCCAACCCCACCGTACCTAGCCATGGGCTTAATACGGAGAGCGTGAGCCGAACCACTGTTACCCACAAAAAGGTAAAAATAATGAAATAACTTTTATTTCTTGTTATTACGAGACATATTCGGAAAGGAAACAACATTTAGCTATTTATATATAATATATATATAAAATTAGGACAAATTATTTTTAAACAATTTTATATTTTAAAAAATGTTCTAATTTAACTCATTTTCAGTGCTTCCATAAATATTAAAACATTTGTCACGCCGGACCAATTACTAAATACCCTCCGTAAAATGTTGCTTTTAAATAATAACGGCAATCAGCGTGAGGATAACTGCGGATAATTGAAACTATTTATTACAGTTTCATATAGATCAGTTGTTGAAATTTGTGGAAAGTCATAAGAAACAGACGAAATTGTAAACCATCTATTCAAGAATTTTTTCGCTTAGATCGCTATTCTATCGCGTCATATTTTCCAGTACTTCATTAAACTCTATTCCGTTTTCTCACCGTTCCACCACAAATCGCGTTTTTCACGTAAACTCCACTGATCTTCGGACTAACGGTCATAAAATTACTTTTCTTGTAAGCTGAACAATACCGTAATTTTGTAGAAATCCATTCCACCGTTGTGAAAATTATCATCCGATAACAAACGAAGGTGGTCTGCCAAATCTGCAAAAATCTCCACTCTATTGAATACAAATATAATTTTTCTAAAATAAATAAAGATAAATTTTTTAAACAACTTTTTAATAGACTGTAAACCCCATTATAGAGAATTAACATTTTCACAGAGTTCCAATGCTGTCTATGCAGCAATTTACCAAAAAATTTATTTCTGCAAGCAATAAAATGTAAACTATGAGTCGCTGGGAAAAATCAAGGGAGTTAAACAAAGTTACTAAGGATTTAACGATATCCAGCATATTATCAATATATAATCCAACTACATCATCAATTTATGATTAAAAGATTATCTAATTTTTTTTTATAAATATTACAAAATAACTGCAAAATAAACAGCTTAATATAATATCAATATAGTAATTTTATTAAATGGCAGCGCTCAAACATATTATTTTAAAAATTCATCTGGATTGATGATGTCTATGCAAACAACACCTTCAACTGTGTTGCAAATGTTTATGTAATCCTGTAATGGGGATTTAACTACACAATTTGTGCATTTCAGTTAAATACTTCCAGACACACACAATTTTGGGAATGGGAGGGGGTTCCTTGAGAAAACCTGAGACTCCTGCTCATGTGGCTGTTTGATAACTATAGTTAAAGCAATATGTTGCAACAGATATTTAAACCGGTTCTTAAGCAAAATCATTGATCACAATATGGGAATTGATACCTCAATCCCCCAAGGAAATCTAGGAGATTGACATTGAAGTCCACAGCCTGGAGAGAGCAAGAAGTATTATTTGGATGGGATTCAAGACGGGACCTCATTCTGTGGTCCATTGGTGAATAGATCATCTCTAATTTAGCTTTTTCCATTATCGTTGATCATTTCCTCCTCAAATAGTCATTTTTGCAAGATGTACATCAAATCTATATTAAGGATGTTAAGACCTCTTTGAGTTACTGCATCAGTCCGATTTGATGGGAGAAATCTGTTTTTATAGACCCTGGTTTGTGTCTGACAGGGAACTCCACGTTGAGGCTGTAAAAAATGCCCAGTAGAGTTAAGATGCTTATCAGATAAGCCAACCTACATCTTCTTGTATGTTCATGTAACAGCAGGTTATAATATATGTTTTTTTATACATTTTTTCTGTAGCACATTTAAACAAGGTTTTACATGATTATATGCAATTATTTAAATAAAGATGGGTGATATCCAAAAGATGTTCAATCAATTTTAACTATGAAATATTATTTAAATTGCAAGTAAATGAATATGAATTGTGCTGACTTTACCAGGAGTCCATCCAGTATAATTATAAAATTATTACAGCGTTGAAATGATGACTAAATAAGTATAAGTAATGCTTTTTTTTTATTAAACACCCCGGGAACAACAGGCATCCGCCATAAGGCATTACATCAGTTGCTCCCAAGTGTCATGGCAGTAGACTGCCCACTCTTTAAGTTCTGCACTGGAACTGCCCTTTGGAGTCTCTTCTGGATCATAAGAGCATCCCGATCTCCTCTCCTGGATGGCGAAGATGCCCCTTCACAGGAGAGCTACCCTTCCTGGCCATAACCTAACCGGGGTTCGGACATGTGTTGCACACACCCATTCCCCATCCTCTCCTCATATTATGAGAGTCCTTAGTGAGTCATTGAAAATGCCCTGACCCAGCCATTCTTGTGTGTGGTTGTGCCAAGACGTCCTCAGCAGAAAGGCTACCTCCCTGGCCCTACACGAAGCCACACTTCGACCCCAGGCATCAGTATTTTTAACACCTTGTATTTTTTTTTTTACATTAACATTAACACCCTCCTCCTTATTTATTGCTCCTTGCCCTTGCTGACAAAAAAGCTAGCACTCCAAGCTGTTGAGCATCTGTTCTCCTGATCACAATAGGGGGAAGTTAACCTACTTCCCCCTATTGCAGAGGGTTGCACCCAGCACCTGCTGGAAGGCGTCCAGATCCACTGACGAATTTACAACATACAATATACATAAAAATACAGAATATTATACATTTACAACAGAATACAACAACACTTAAGACTATAATACTAGTTAACGTTCCATGATATACACAAGATCCACATAAAGTGGTTGAATTCTTAAAACTAACAATGACAATTTTTATTTTACACCCTCCTCTCAGTATTGCTCCTTATGCTCTCTGTTGAGATGAGCAAGCGCTCCAGGCCTTAAACATCTATAAATCATGAGCTATTAACTACTTACCCGTATTATAGGGGCTGTGCCCTGCACCCACAAGAGGAATCTGAGTCCTCTGGTATTTGAATATTACTTGTTTTACAAAATTCACTAATTATATTATACTCTTACTGCAAATTTCAATTATATACTTAAGACTAACAATGACAGTTTCACCATAAGTTTATTAGCTAACCTTACCCTTAGTTTAGGGCTGCACCCAGTGCTGCAAGAGGCATCCAAGCTCTTTGACAGTTTAATATTTATACAAAATCCACAATTATATTACATTTCTACAGCAAAATTCAATTAATACTTAGAACTAACAATGACAATTTTCCATAATTTCATTAACTAACTCTACCCCTATTATGGGGCCTGCTCCCAGCACCAACAAGAAGGCATCAGAGCAAATTAACATTACAATATATACAAAATCCATGAACAATTCTTAAGGCTAACAATGACTACGATACAATTTTACATTATACACTACGTCCTCTTTTTTTTTATCCCTGAGACATCAACTGTGAATGCTGCTAACTAGCAGTCTTAACCCACTTTCTGCTGGCTTCTGTCAATATACTGGTGACTATCCTGCCCACCAATTCCCACTCTCTCTTCCCATGGAGCATATAGGCGATGGTATCCTCTGGTGTGAGCTGCTCCAACCTGAATCTCCTCCTGACTTCATCCCATCTGTGACACATGTAAAAGGTGTGCTCTGAGGAGTCCTCCAGTCTGCAGTAGACGCACCTCGGGGATCTTCTCCTTTTGAACCTATGAAAGTACGTCCCAAAATCGCCATGGCGAGAAACTGGGTCATGTAATAATCCACCTCCCCATGTTTCCTCTGAATCCACGGCTCCAACCACAGGATAAGATTTCCAGTTCATGCACCCATGGTTGACCTATCCCACTCTGCCTGCCATGACTGGATCGTCCTCTCCCTAGCCTCCGTTTTGGTCATTCCCTCATATGTATCAACCAACTGTTTTACTCGAAGCTGAATCTGGGGCACGCTGGCGATCACCTTCACTGCTTTTCCTGACACAGTCCTGTACGCCGATGAAATCTGGATGGCCACCCGTTGTTGCAGCGATGACAGCATCTTGACATTTTTCTTTTTGTCCAGCACATCAGCCCATGCCAGCACCACATACAGTAGAATAGAGGAGCCATAGAGAGGATCATTTTTGTCTTGCTTGTCTGGGGTTCCTCTGTATTGATCATCAGTCTTCTGAGATTGCTCACAACAGATTCTGCTCTACTGGTGACCTCCCTTAGATGTGTGTTGAACAAGCCCAACCTGTCAAGCCAGACACAAAGATAACTTGGCACATCTCGATGCCCACACTGTGACATAGTTGACCCTGACCGACAGCTCCTTGATGCGTCATCTACCAACGATCGAGACCATAGCCATTTTTGGCTAAGTTCAAGCCCCTCTCTCCTAACCACTCACTCACCATTGCTATGGCTGTGTTTGCATTTTGCTCCACATTGTCTTCCATGTGGCCTGCCACCAGGAGTGAATAGGTCCATAGATCAATAGGTTTATGCTGATTAAAGAAAGCATATATAATGAATAACAAATATAAAAGTAAATAAAAAATGAGAGTAATAAAATATTAAAAAAACAATTAATATTTGACTGCATCATCAAGAATGAATTTGATAAAAATAATGATATTTACCTCAAAGTAAGAAGAAAATAAATAAATTCTATAATCAAAACTCTGTATAGATAACCCAGTTAAACTGAAAATATTCTCTTTGGAAATAAATGAAGTTCTCAAAACACATTCTATGAGATAAACCTACATTATTACATCACAACAGTTAGTACTATCAACTCATACCAATTAAAGAATGGCTGTAAACTGTTTTAAAATGAATAATTAAATAAAAATACACAAAACAAAGGTAATTAAAATTTTGAATACTTTAATTTTTAAACGATTTTTTATAGTTAAAATAAATAATAAATTACAAAATAAATAACAAGCATAAAATTGAATATAAGAAAAAAAATCAAACCTAATTACTCTTAAGTATAGTCTACAGATAGAAAATAGAATGATTCTGATTGTTTAGTCAAAAAACAATCAATATTCAAAACAGACAACTAAACAGTAGGATAAATACTTAAATAGCCTAATGTAAAAAATAAAAAAGATGATAAATAAAAATATGAACTTCTCTTGAAACTACAATAAGAATAAAATGATATTTAAAAAATATTTAACAATTTCAAGCTAAAAGACAAAAAAACCTTCAAATTAGGAAAGTAGTAATTTGTTATATTTTTTCAATTGAAAGAAATCTTAAGTAAATTAATTTATGATGAATGTATTCAAAAAAGTAGGCTTGAGATTTACAAAGTATCACTTATCGTTTACAAGCCTACATGCACTGGGAATATGTACCATGTAACAGCTAGCGTTTAGATCTGGTCCTTTTCTTAAATAAGGATATATTATTTAATTGCAATGTATTAGCTAGAAATCAATGTACATTAAAAAACTGATGAAACTTTTTCAATGAGGAACAAAACTACCAATATATACACAATCCCAATCAACGGCAGCTCATAGCTAAAGTTAGTGGGGGTGCTGCTCCAGGTGAAAAGGTCCATTTTTCTGGACCTTTTCAAGGCCATGGTTAAAGTTTTCTGTAAAATAAAAGAACTAAAAAAAAAAAATGAATCAAATAGAATAACTGGAAGTAGGATAATAATCTTAATTCTACACTTTATCACATTCAAGTATGTGGTACATGGTTTTTAACATCACTGTGCTTAAAAACCACATCCATTTTAACCGAATAAATAATAAAATGTCAATATAGATTTTTTTTTAATATTATTAGAAAATAACTTAATAAAATGGTATAGTCAGTATAGTCCAATGGCGCTTAATTTAAATTTCTATATATACAGAAACAAATACACAATTAGTTTTTACTTATTACCTTCTCTTTCACCCTTCCACTGTGTTTTTGGACAGATGTGACAGCAATCAAAGAGCCCTGGCTTTCTGCCATTTTCTGATCACTACTGGAAAAACAACTAAACCACTTTCATATTCCTTCCACCGACTAAGGTAGAAAAGGGAACGAACAAGGAATGCTCCATATACACATGGAGTAAACAAAACCTACCTCCAACAGCACGCTCGAGTCGGCACTGCGGGAGTAACAGTGCTCTCTCTCCCTCCCAGCCTCGCATGCTGCTTCCTATGTACGCATATGCACAACAGCCAAACACCATGTTCGCCATACAAAAATCTTTGTATGGAACTGTGCGCTTCACAGTTCCATACAAAGATTTTTGTATATCTTTCATAAACTGGAGGATGGCTACTGACATAAGCTTAAGGATTATATATTGTACAAGTATAAAGAAAGAATCAAAGCAAAAAGGATTCATTATATTAAATGTTATTGATAATATCAAGTGGAAGTATGGGGTGCTGCACTTCCACAGTGCCTATATGTGAGCCGCCACTGATCTCAATAGAGTAAAGAAGAAATATTTATTTATTTAAATAATAAATAAAATTATTATATAGTTAAATAAATAAAACTTAACAAAATAAATAAATAAACTTAACTTAAATAAATAAGATCCTGAACACCAATGAAATATAAAATGAAAGTGAAAATGCAATTATGTTTCATACTGTAGAGAATAGTATAAGAAGAATGAATATTCTTCTATACTGGATCATGTAGTAGATGTTAAGTTTAATAGTAAAAGTGTTTAGCATGTACAACAACAGCAGAAAAAAGAAAATTAAGGGTTTAGATATGACACAAAGAAGTACCAAAAAACTAAAAGAAAAAAGATTTATGCGATTCAAATCTGTGGAGGAGAACTGATAACACATCAAAAAAAAGCCTAAAACTTTGTCAGCTGTGAAATTCTTTCTCAGCCAAAAAACGACCTTCTGTCTTTCATAGTAGTGTAATAGTTTTTTCTTTCTTTTCAATTAAAAACGTAACAGCATAAAAGGTTACTTCGTACCCTTGTTCTATATGATTCATAGCACCTCTGTAATTCATCTTGTAAATTTATTTATTCTGAAAATAATCTATTCTTGAATAATCTCTACACTGCTGGTACTCACCAAATATACAAATTGAAAAAATAAAAACATTAATTAATTACAATTAATGTATTACTGAATATAACAAAGTCTAAAAAGGTTGGTCAAGTGCAAGCTTCTTTGGTGGCTTTTTGCAATTCATCATCTTTTCAAGATGATTAGAACTCTTGACTTTACAAAAAACAACAGATAAATAAACCAGTACTAAATTTATTGAATGCAGCCTGACCAAAATGAAATAGCACAAAGTATGTACTGACAATTTTAACATAGATTTAACATCATTAGATCTAGGTTACATGTATTGTGATTACTAAAACCTAAAATAAATTCATACCAAAAGTGTTAAATGAATTATAAATAGATTACAGTTCCCATAATATTTTGCAACAATACAAGTACATCATTATTTTACAGAAAAAGTAGAACATATATTTTTTGCTATATGGATATTCTTTGTCCATTTCACCATAAAACTTACGAGTCATTTCCTTTTTTGTACAAAAAAATTTTCAAAAATTACAATAAGACATTAAATGGAGTAGATATTATCAATGGGTTTTATTCATTATTGTTTCATATTTATGTAGAGCAAGAAAGCAATTTTGTTCCTAAAGTTGCAGAAAAGATTTGATCTGTCAATTCAATGCAAATGAAGAAATTCATTACTGTCATCTGCTGACAAACTGCAGATGTCAATTGTTTCATATTCCTTTGTCATGAGCATAGTTATGAGCATAGTTAAAAATACAATAAAGATTTTTTTTCCTTTGTGCTACCAAGTAAAAAATAATATTTCAAGAATTAAATTTTGCCAAAATAATTATCTAAATAATGATTTTTATCAATTTTGATATTATTTATTGAATTTAATTTTTAAATACACTTATATGTATGATTATAATATTAAAAATGAAGATATTAAAGCCAAAGGAAATATTAAAACATATCTTGATTTCTTTCTCTCCCATATAAATATATATTAATAAATAAACTGAGAGATAGGGAGGAGTAAGTAAGAGAGTTTATTAATTTATGTTGTAAGTACTGAATGTTACAATTACTACACGTGTTCTGATTGATAAGTTTTAATATTGACAGCTGTTACTAGCCCAAAAGTCCTAGTACATGTATTTTCAAATTTTGACTGGTATCTAATGCTTGTCTCTGAATAAGACTTCTCTGCTGGATATATGTTCATGGTAGTTCAGAAAGGTTATATGTCTGATATACCTTGAGGAACTAATAATGAATGCTGGCATATTTTCATTCGTTATAATTCAATTATTGCATTTCCAGTTAATAAATCCAAATAACAGCTTTCAGAAATTGAAGTAACATATAAAAAACCATTCATCTGTGTATATATATATATATCTGATAAGCTTCAGTACATAAAATAAATAATAATACAGTCATAAGAATATTCAACATTAATAGTTGAGAGATGAATAAAAAGTGGAACAAAATTCTTCTCTGTTGAAGAGTAGAATATTAAATGAAAGTGGTAGAAAAAATGCAAGGCATAATTAAAGAAGAAAGCTAATGAAAAATGGATGGCTAGTATCAAGTAAGTCAAAGACGATAAAGGACCTATGCTTTGTAAATCTTCCATTTTGGGATGATTTAATTAAGCAATAGTTTGGACGTATACTAGGGAATTTTGGTACAATGATCTTTTAGGGTGTGCCTATAATGTTAAGACTTACTGGAATTCAAACCTAGAACACCTTGTGCATATTAGGAGAATGTGTTGCGACTACATCAGAGAGGTGGGCTTATTTATTTTAACACAAAATTAGAGTTACTAATGAATAATGAGTTTTGAAAAATATGTGTGAAATATCTTAGCAGGAATTGAACCCAGAAAATTTTGAATGGAATGTACAGTTGTTACCAATCAGTGATAGAAATTGGCCACAATACATTATGATTATGTAAAAAATCAATTTACTGTCACTAAAACCTATTCAATAATACAAAAATTGACTACAATCGGGTTGTTATGAAATTTGGGGTTAAATTTAAGAAACTATTGAGAATACTGCAGGGGGAATTGAAAACAACAGGTTAATAAGAAAATAATCCTGCAAAAATTGCAGGATTATTTTCCTGTCTAATCAATAGATTATAGATATATATATATAGATAAATAGATATAAATAAATTATATCTAATCAATAAATCAATTAAAATAAAATTGAAACAGGCTGAGAAATTATTACAATATATATCCCAAACAAAATAAATGTATAAATTAAAATAATTAAGGCAGAAAAGAATTTAAGTAAAAAAGTACATTAAGGCAGAAAATGACAGGTAACAAAATATATTAAAACTGATGAATAGACACAGATGGTAAAAAACATGAGATAAAACTATATGCTTTAAGAATTAAAATTAATAAAAGTGCAAATAATAAAATAAATCAAGATTAAAGGAAATACTTAAGCTTTCTCATCCACAAAAGTTGTTTAATTTAATTTTAAAGAAAAATGTATGATGGTCCAGTTTTAAAGTCATGGGCATAAAAATTCAAACTTGAAAAAAGATGTAATAATTTACCTGGCAAAATGGTTTTTTAATGAGAAACACTATATGAAAAGCTGAGTAATCACTTCAAATGGAATAATTTAATAGATTCAATTTGTGATACACTCCACATAAAGGAATGCTGCAATAATGACGTAATATTGAATATTTATATATTATAATTACTGTAAACAGTATGTTTAATTGTACTTCTAGTATTAACAGTTATCAATAACTATAACTACATAATAGTTACAGAAATAAGAAAAAAACCTCAGTGGAATGATAACAGTATAGGAGTGTCTAACATGTTTCTAAGTCACAGAGTGACTTAGAAAGTCATTCTTCAAGTGAAGAATCTCATTTCATCTTGTTGATCTATGGGTAAATTTAAACTAATTTCATAAAATTAACCCTATAACTAGTTTTTAGAGCTCTAAAACACCATCACTCATTATAACAAATACTAATAATCAACAGTTTGAAAAAGATGTTTCTATAATTTCTGAAATGTAAATCAAAAAATTAAATTCATGAGTTCATTTAATAATTATACATAAATAAAAACAAAGCCTGCTTTTACAATGTACTCTTTACTTGATATATATATATATATGTATGAAGATCAACTAATCTTATCAGTTTGCATGATTTATTATTAGCCAGCTGTTTCATAAATCCCACTTTATCATTTAAGACCTTTGCTATGGTAAAAAATACTTCTAAAAAAGTGTTAAAAACTATGCACACAATTGTTCTGAATGAAAACAAAAATATACCTATTATGGAGCTACCTACAAAACACCAATAGAAAAGATTTTATGACATACTTCAACAGCATTATATATATAAACACAACTAAACAATGAAAACAGTTAAGAAAAGGGAGAAGTAGATGAAATTTAAAAAATAAATATTTCATCAAAAATAAAATTCTAACCCTGTTAAAGTGTTTTAAAATTTGAAAAATACTTTATCATTGGTTGAAAGTATACTAAAGTTCTTCGATGTTTAACTTTGAACAGGAATAATTGGCCTGAAAAACATAGGCAAATTAGTTTTAAACATTTTTATGCTAAAGTCTAATATCAAAATTACACAACATTAAGAATAAATGTTAATTATTAACGTGATTAAATATCTAAAACATTTTTAGAGTATCAAACTAGTTCAGAAAGTTCTTAAAATTTTACATTTTTCATATCACACATCTTTCGTTACACATACGATAAAATATTTTGAATTTCGGTCGGTAAAATCGCCTTAAATTATTCAACAGAAAGTTTATAACGTGGAATAAAGAAAGCAGATTAAATATTTAACAATTTTCGTGAAATTTTCATTAAAATCACTCGAAAAAAGTGTTCCACGAAGGTTTTCCTCAAAGAGAAATTTGATTCTTAATTATTCACTTTCAAGAATTACGAGTTACCATTTATTTTTTAGTAAGAATTAAAGTGTACGAATTATTACGAAAGCATATCCAAATTAACGTAAATCTGGGACTATCATATTTAATTGTTCTGGATTTTACGTATAAAATAAATCGTGAGAGATGTTTAACTACAAGACTTAACAGGAACATTAAGTATTTAATTCTACGGGGAAATTGAAATATAAAATAACAGTAGCATTAGAATAAATAAATGTCAAAATTAATAACTTTCAAGTAGGTTATGTAACTATCAACTAATATCGTAATCGTTAAGTAATAAAAGTTAACAAGTTCATGTAAGCAAATAACAGTCGTACTTGGCGACTACGCAAATTATCGATCACATCAGCTGTGAATATAAACAAAACAGAACTAGTAAGCAACCTACCTTGTTTCCAGATTTTCTTGTTGAATTGTGTTCAGCTGGCGTCCGCATTCTAAAATCTTTTTCTTTTCCCAACCTTCTTCAGTTTTAACCCATTCTTCTCCAGGTGATCTCCAATCCTTAGAAATAAACGGCATCGTTAAAAAAGTCACAAACGGCACTAACTAAACGATCACAACAAAAGCTAACACTGACTGGAGAGGGGAAACAAGAGCGCATGGCTTTGTTGACGTTTTCTTCCAATCAGCTGACGGCTCTCAAACAAAGAAAGAATACTTTGCAGTTGTAACACTTGCGCTACCTATGAGGATTAAATTGAAATATTGTCATTAGATATACGATTTGAAGATCGGTTCAGATATCGAATACTGACGGAAAACAGCGCATTCTATGTATAAATCTAAAATAACAAACATTCCGCAACATACGCTTTCAAAATGCAATTTTTAGATAGTTCATGCATACATGAATAAACTAAATTACTGCATTCGAATAATTTGTCTGTTAAAGTAAAAAACAAATATACACCTAAATTGAAAAATCTTTTGGGATATTATTTGCATAATAAATTAAATTTTCACACTATCTCAGAGGGTTTTATTTACTTTAAAATCGTTTAAAAAAATATAAATTACATAAAAAAATGTATGCTACATGTCGTCAGTGTATAAAAGATCCAGAATTTGCGATAGAAAGATTCCTTCAAAAACAATCTAATTAGCTAACTAAAAGTATTAATATTTTTACTTACTTGTACGAAGTAAAGGAAGTATTGTGATCGCAAAAAGTTCGGTTTTCAGATTTCAATGGAAATATCCATTTTGACTAGTTCGGCATGATGTGTGTCTCGCATAACTGAAAAACGATTAGCCGCAGGATGTTGAAATTTTGGATTTAGGACTGTTGTAATATCTAGTTGTGCACCTCCCCTTTTGATTGCAATAGAATGGACCAAAATCCAAACAAACTGGATTTTGGACTTTTCTTAACTGCAGTAATAAGCACTATTGAGAGCTTTTCAACAATATATCCTAAGTGGTACTTATTTTCATTGGTTCCAGAGTTATAGCCAAATAAAATTTTAATTAATGAAATATTTGGATCTTATAAGGGGAAGGGACGTCAGTTCCAATCTGACTTCATCTCCTTTTCTTTAAATTTAAATATTGATTTTATTAATAATTATTAACCTATGATTGTAAAAATGTTTACAATATATAATTCAATAATAAAAAAAAACAGAAGTTATTAATGAAATAATAATTACTTTTCATTTAAAAAAAAAAGTGTATTTGTAAATTAATAGATGTACAAGTAAGTCATATGGTGTCCAGATCAATTTTTTTTTTAACTGCATTCATTTGAATGGTTTGACCAGTGCATTTAAATGTTACTGAAAGAATAAAACTACATTATAATACAATATTTCTGCTACATTTAATATTTTGTGTAAATAAAATGCAGATACATAAATTTTATGTAAATATTGAAAGTAAAGTTGATATAAAGTCTCACAGGCATAGGATACACTTCATAAAAATTATGAAGGTCCTGTTGGAATAAAATTGTGGTTTGTATATCAAAAAATTAGTAGCAGCAGGTCTGTCAATGAAAAGTTTAATAACCGTTTCATGTTCGAAAACACATGGGACTAATGATTACACTGCCCAACAATGAAAATGTTTCGACCTTAAAAATAGCTAATTTTTATGTATTTCCATCTGCTGAATTCAAAAATTATCATAAAATGACCGATTAGCTTTTGCTTTGTTGATACAATGACATGTCATTTTTTACCCAATCTACATTTTTAATTTGGGGGTAGTTTTATTTTTGGAGTTGTCACACCTGTTAAATGACAAACAACATTCTCTAGTTTTTTGTAGGTTATAAACATTATTACTGTTGCTGTGACTGTGAGTTTCATATTGTTTGTGTTGTAATTAGTGCAGAATTTCTGGTTTTCAAGTGTTTTTGAAGTAAAAAATTTGTTAAATCAAAATGCCATGAAATTGTATAAATTCAGGGAATAATTTTTGTTACATTTGAGGTGAAATAACATTTTCATCACAGTTATGCAATCTGACGCCTCTTAGCATTATTTTAGTATGAAGGTAGGGGACCTTCAAGTCATCAGCTCCACAACACATATGTTGCAACTCTTGTTCAGTTATACTACAAGAATGGCTGACAAATAAAAAACGATCTACGGCTTTTGCTGTACCTATGATTTAGCGGGAGTGTACAAACCATACAGAGAACTGTTATTTCTGTTGGACTCCAAAGGCAGGATTGTCAATGAAGGAAAGAGGAACAGTTCAGTAGCCTAATCTTCCATCTGCTATTCGACTTATTCCACATTGAGATATTTTACCAGTTCCTACTCCACCAAAAATTATGAGCTTGAAGTAGAAAATGAAGACAGTGTGTGGAAGAAGACCTTGATTTACTTAAGGAGAAAGTGCAACTTTTAAGATCAAGACTATAGCAATGGAATTTTGTCCAATGTGATGTCAGGGTCTCCGTACAGACACTGTCATACGGATCTGGTTTCTTTTTTTGAGAAGAAAAACAATGTTGTTGTTTGCTGCAACATTAATGGCTTGATGAAATGTTTGAATTTGAATCATGATCCAACTGACTGCAGGCTATTTATAGACCCCTCCAAGCTCAGTTTGAAAGCACAATGGCAACCATCTTCTTTCTATTCCTGTTGGTCAAGCAGTTCACATGGAGACTTATGCAAACATAGCAATCCTTCTAGACTCAATCAAATATGCTGAACACTAGTGGATAATCTGTGGCGATCTAAAAGTCATCATTGTACTCTAAGGAATGCAAGTGGGGTACACTAAATACTGCTGCTTTTTATGTATGTGGGACAGTAGGTATAGGAAATCACATTATATTCAAACAGATTGGCCTGTAAGAAATCTTAACTCTAGCGAGAAAAATGTTGTTGCCGAGCCTCTCATGGACCCAAAAGATGTTCTTCCACCTCTTTACATAAAGCTGGGTTTGATGAAAAATTTTGTCGAAAGTATGAACTGAGAAGGACAGGCCTTTAAGTACTTAAGAGACAAATTTCCTACATTAAGTGATGCAACAGTTAAGGAAGGTATTTTTGTTGGGCCACAAATTCAACAGCCTGTAAAGGATCCTGTGTTTAACTGAATTTTGGAGAGGAAAGAAAAGGAAGCTTGGGAAGTCTTAAAGGGAGTCATTCATAGATTTTTAGGCAACAAAAGAGATGAAAATTATAGCCAGTTGGTGACAGTACTCTGCAAAGATACCATCAACTTGGATGCAACATGTCTCTTAAAATACATTTTCTCCACTTACACCAGAACTTTTTCTGGTGTGGAGTTGTTAGTGATGAACTAACAACTCCACAGAAAGATTCCATCAGGATATTTCTGTAATGAAACAATCAGGGCTGTTGGAATGAAGCAATGCTTGCGGATTACTGTTGGACTGTGTGTAGGGATGCTCTGGAACTCATATACAAGAGGAAAGCCAAAATACAACAATCTCATGAAGCCACCGCATGATTCTCTTCAGACCCAACCAACTGCCAGGTATTCTTCCATCAATTAAGAACTTAGAATGTAACTGCCATTACAAAAAAATGTCAAATGGACTTTCTATGTTATTGGTATATATATGATTAAAATGTATAGTTTTTTCTTAATCCGTTAAAATAAAATATTTCCACCTATTGTATATCACAGAAACTAGAGCTAATAAAAATTTATTTTTGTCATATTTATTTTCTCAACCCAAAATTAGTAAGATTTGACTCATAAAGTAAAAGAAACATTCAAAAACATTTTTTTTAGGCAGTGTTATCAGGCAGACTTAAATAGAATGAATGACAGATTCTTCTGATGCTGAGAACAAAATTTCATTGTTTATGTCTGTTAAAAATTCACACATTAATAGGAGAAACTGCAAATGAAAAATGTTAATTTTGCACTTAAAGAGGTAAATGAAATCCATCCGGAAAGGCATGGAATTGAAGTGAATGTATGGAAAAGGTAAATTGATGAAGTTAAAATTGTGTCAAATTGTAACAGAAAAGGAGAAAACTTTTCAGAGTAAACTATTCTTCAAAAAATAAAAACTGATAAGATTGCAAAAATAGAATGAAAAATGTAATATTTTTAAATTTATAAATAAGATATTGCTTTTTGTTACTGTACATAATCATCTTCAAATGTTTGCAACATTTTATATTTATTTAATTTTTTTTAAGTATCATTTATGTTCTTCAGTTAAAAAATCATGTGAGCAGGGGCTTTTGTCCACAGTCGTGTAAAATAGTATTCTGTAACTTTAGGTTTGTGTAAGTTTATTAGTTACATTACAAACACATACATGCATGTCTTATATGAATTTATTCCAATATTCTACCAAATTAATTTTCTATATATTACTCTAGATATATGTAAAATAAATTATAGATTGTTTTCCTATGTATAAGATTAATGTTACACTAAGATACTGATAATACTACCATCAGCTTCATGGACACATGCTTGCTAAATGTAACAGTCATGCTTTTCTTTGAGTAATGTCCTGTACTGAAGGATCTCACACATCCCAATTAATCAGCAATTAGTATCAGCTTTTTTGCTTTTCAATTCTGGTGTTTTCATAAAAATTTTCTATAACCATAAAATGTTAATTTTCTGAATTCTTTGTTACAGAATTTTCTAATGAAATTTTACGTACTCTAAGATTTGCTAGTTGTTGAATTCTATTCATGTTATTAATATTTGTACTATTTTTTTTGCATGATCAGATGACTATGATGATATTTGTCAAGTTCAATTCTTTAGATGGTGTACTGCAAAATTTCAGATGCACGCATTTAGTTACTGGTTTGTGGTGATAGAGCAAAGCAACTAAATTTTGATATTTTTTAAAAATGGATAAAACTAAAGTTTAAGCTGTTATAAAATACTTGGTTTAAAAGGTTTAATCCAGACAGATATACTATACAAAGTGTTAGATTCCACTCAAAAGTATTCTTTTCCTTTGTTTTTGATGTTAAAAAAGAGGGCTACTGAATTTAAATATGGTAGTAATGAGTATTTTTTTTAGAATGATAGAACTTTGAATTGAAATAAAACACATAAAAAGGTAAGCTTGAAGCCAATTTTGTTTTTAACTGAAAGAGAACTTTCTGTCATTTAATTTTTGAAAATAATTTCTGGTATATATCCACCATGAATAGCTTTGATGAACTGAATTCGATCAGTCCAATTTTGAACCACTTTTTCAAGTAATTGGGGATGTATTCTGTTAATAACACGAGTTATGTTTGCTTCCAAAGTGTAAATTGTTGCTGGTTTATCAGCATAAACCAGAGACTTCACATATCCCCAAAGAAAATAATCCACTGGCGTTAGGTCACATGATCTTCGAGGCCAATTCACTGAACCATTTCGTGAAATAATTTTGTCACTAAATTGTTGTTTCAATAAATCTATTGTTTTGGTAGCAGTACTAGGTATGGCATCATCCTGTTGAAACCAAAACTGTTATAGATCGATGTCATGCAAATTTGGAAAAAATAATCACTGATCATTGATCTGTAATGAACACCATTGACAGTAACATGCGCTCCAGCCTCATTTTTAAAGAAATAAGGACCGAAAATGCCTCCAGCATGTAGCCCACACCATACAGTCCATTTTTCAGGCTGCAATGGAGACTTATAAATTTCCTGGGATTGATCTTATTTCAAATACAGTAATTGTGCTTATTGACATAACCATTTAATCAGAATTGAGTTTCATCACTAAACAAAATTTTTTGATAAAAATCTGAATCAGTTTCTAATTGATTTAGGCACCATTCACCAAACAAACGACTCTTATTATGGTCTTGCACCAATTGCATCTTATATGAGTGTAGACCAAGATCTTTATGTAAAATTTTCCATATAGTGGATGGACAAAGTCCAAGTTGTTGAGAACGGTGACGAATAGACGCATTTGGATCTTCTTCAACCCTATCACTGACAGCACCAATATTTTTGTCTGTAGATATAGATCTTTGTCTTATTGGTTTTTCATTAAGTAGAATAAATGTTTTTTGGAATTTATCAATAGTTCGACAAATAAGTTGCTCTGATGGTCAATATGTGCAATTTATGTGCACCATAAAAATTCGGTTTGGCAAACCAAACATTGATTTTGGATATATATTTCCGCAATTTGTAAACGTTGTTGCAGTGTCAGTTTTTTCATGATTGTTTGCCAATGCTCACTGATCTGAAATGACAGAACAAAATGCCATCAAAACAAAATAAATGACAACTATCTCTATCAAATATTCTGTCAATAAAAAAAAAAAACTACATCCACTCAAGATGATGAATGTTTGGGATGCCAAAAACCATTACAAAATCACTGCAAAAATACACAATGCCATATTAAATGATTGTCATCTGAAGATACCAGAGCTTGCTGGCATAGACAAACATCTCAAGAGATTGAGTTCACATTTCACACAAGATTGTGGGTGTGAAAAAGCTTTCAGTTCAATGAGTGCTGCATTTGTTAACAGCTGACCAAAAATGCATTGAACTGAACACATCTTGAAGGTTAGATTTATTTAAATGCGATTCTGCTGAATTTCTTCAACATTTTATAAGGGTACAAGAAACAAGATTCAACATTAAATGCTTGACACCAAACAACAGTCCAAGTAGTGGGTGGGAGACGGCCTCTGTGCTGCAAGTGGTAATCTTCCTGCTTTTCATCTAGAGGTCCTGGGTTCGAATCCTGGTCAGGCATGGCGTTTTCATATAGTACAAAATTGCCATTTCATCTCATCCTGTGAAGCAGTATATGATTTGAGGGTGGGAGCAGGTGAAAGTACCCTAAAGAAAGCGAAAAAAGTCCCATTTATAAGAAAAGTCATGACTATGATTTTTTGAGATTTCATGGTGTGGTGATCATAGACAACCTGGGAAACAGCAGGACTATCACCAGAAAATATTGCACTTCACTACTAGATTGTTCACTCTAAACTTCCACATTTGGGCAAAAAAGAAGGTGCTCTTTCTCCATGATAATGTCCTTGTTCCCATCTCAGGTTATTGCTGCAAAACTCTTCAAAATGCTTCTACAAGGGCCATATCTTGCTCCCAGTGATTACTTCCTTTAGCCAAACCTTAAGAAATGACTTTGTAGGCAAAGATTCATTTTCAATAATGAGGTCAAAACTGATACATCCATCATCTACTCATTTGCAGACTTGGACAAATTGCACTACATTGAGGTATTAAAAAGTTGTTGGTCTACATAAATTGCAAAAAAATTCTGGAAAATTTTGTGTTCTCTTTGTCAGGCCAAGAACTTTCTGAATGACTTCATTAAAAATTTTCTTCATATTTAAAACTGAAAGATCTTGCTTTAACTGATAAATATTATGTTACTATTTTATATTAATGATTAATTTATTTATTCTTCTAAAAGGTGAAATATATTTAACTTTTAAAAGTAAACATAAAAAACTACTTACTTTCTTAATAAATGGACAGCTATTATGCTGCTCCTTATTGGTAATGTAGCAAGCAAATCCAGATGTTTGTAGATCTCACAGTTCAATTTGTTGCTTATGAATGGTATATGTAAAAATTAGCATACTATGGATAATATATTTTTTATCCATTTCCTAATTCTACAGTGATTTAAATCATTTAGCTTTCATACAGTAAGTAAAATGATTTGTAGAAGTTGATTCTATAATTTGTAGAACAATTAGAATGTCCCTATATAAGTGGGTTGGTGTAAATCCATTCTGCTTTAAGTAGCACAATTTTGGAAAATTTTTTGTTAAGTATCAGTTACTATTTTGTTACTTAATTATGATCTTGTATTTTTCTTGTAGTTTTTATTAAATAAATTATTAGTTTTCATTTAAATATGATAAATTACCGTTCCTTCAGCTTGTACAGCAAAAAGGTGTTAACCTTCATATGCAATGTTACCAGCCACTGTTTAATAAATTAGTTTGGTTTAAAGGCCTCTCTGAAGTTTTCATCCAAAATAATTCTAATATTTATAGTACATTTACAAAGGCTTGATAACACATAAAGCAAAGGCTGATTAATACAAGGTGATTCAAAGAAAAGGGAAATTTAAAAAATTAAATAACGTTAATGAAAAATTTATTTTAGAAAATGAATTTTATTTCATGTAATTGTACAAATGTTGCCATTTTAGGATACAAACATTTTAGTTTATTTTTTAAAGATGACATCTTGCAGGTGACCTCCTCTTCTATGTAAACACTCACGAAGTCTCTTTATTAAATTGTTCATGGTTTGACGTAACATCTCAACTGGAATTTCTGAAATTGCTTCTCGGATCTTTGCCTTCAGTTCTTCCGTTGTAGCAGGTCTACTGTGGAACAGTTTGATTTTAAGGTGACCCCACAAAAAGTAATCGCAAGCTGAGAGATCAGGCGATCTGGGAGGCCTAATGTCACCATTTCGTGAAATGATACGTTGTCCAAACAATCAGCGTACAGCTGCCATCGATATTCGTGCAGTATGTGACGTTGCTCCGTCTTGTTGAAACCAGGCTGTGTTAAGAATTGGTGGAAATCTCTTTTGTTGTTCCACAACAAAGGTTTCAAGCATGGCAATGTAACGAGCCCACGTCACTGTAATCGCAAGACCGTTGTCATCCTCAAAAATATAAGGGCCTATAACACCGTAAGATGACATAGCACACCACACGGTTACTTTCTGCCTGTGCAAGCACAGGCAGAAATTGACTTTATGCACTTCACACTTCTGCAGGCAGAAGTGTGCACTTTGTGCCTGTTACAAGCAAATTGCTTGTTAAGCAAATTTTGCTTGTTAACAAATCCACTAAGGTGGAAATGCACTTCGTCTGACATCCAGAGTTCGTGAACAAACTCTTCATTATCATTTATCTTCTGAAGCATTACATTACAGAATTGTGCTCGCACAACTGCATCGTTCGGTTTCAGTTCCTGGACGATCTGCAACTTGTATGGATGGAATTGCAAGTCCTTCACTAACATTCTTCGAACGCTTGAACTATGCAATTGTAAAGATGCTGAGAGACAACGGATTGACCGATGTGGACTTCGTGTGACAGCATCTTGTAAAGCTTGAACATTCTGTGGTGTACAGACGGTTAGCTCACGGCCTGGAGGTTTCTTTTTCATTGCCGAACCAGTTTCCTCAAAATTAGATGTCCATGTTTTAATTGCATGTGCTGATGGAACACGGTCGTGCCGTCCCAGATTAAAATGACGGCAAAATTCTCTACGCGCTCCCTCCACACTGTCATTGTTTTTGTAAAACGCTTTGATAGCAAATGCACGTTGTGCACCACTCCAAGGATCCATGACAACTAAATGGCAGGTTAGGTTAGAGAGACTGGCGCCACTTATCAAGTGGTACCAATTGCCCACGGCTACCAACACAACTTTCAAAATTTCCGTTTCTTTGAATCATCCTTTACTATCAGTTAAAAATTTGGAGTTTATGTTTTTGGTTAAAACAGACTACCAAAAAAATTATGATTTTTTTTATCATACATTATAAATTCTGCTTACGTTGTAATGTAATTTACCCTACGATTAAATTTTACAAGTATTAAAGACAATATATCACGAGAATAATTTCATAAGATTGAAACATTTTGATAAATATCAACAAAATTTATAAAAAATGAATTTGATAAATAATATTTGAATTTTGCTTTAATTTAGTATACTTTATCAAAAAGCACACTGCAAAAGGATCAAATTCATTGAATAGTCAAATCCAGCACATAGTTAAATGAAATACATTTTAAAGAAAATTTAAAACCTTCAAGAAAAATAGACATGTTAATAGTACTGTAGAGAATGTCTGTTAAAGGCAGTACATTTAAAAAATTGTTACAATTAACAACACAGTTATATGTTATAAGCATAGGAGCTTAGTAAGAGGCTAATGCAACTATGCAACTGTTGAGAGGATTTAATTTATATATAGTGTTTATAAAAACTGTTTCAGGAATTCAGGGATTGGTCGCCCACATCAAAATAAAGAAAAAACTTTAACATACATTATTATAATATTTTCATGATTTCAATAATATTTTATTTTATAGTATATTTTCAGTATTATTAAATTATTCCAGTTGAGATAATGCCAAGTTACTTAATTTTATTTAAGAGGAAATGAAAACTGGTTTTTTAATCTAGAGTGACTCACTTCAAAACGTTTTGCCCCAATTTTGTTATTTATAATGGATTTGAATAAATAAGGTGACATTTTCTTTGTCATAAAACACTTAATATTTTTGTAACATAATATTTAATAAACCAGCAGTTGTAAATATATTGACGATTAAAAAAAAATTACATGGCCGCTATTTTGAAATGGAACGAGAGATCAGATTCATTATTTTTATACAAGTAAAGCTTGTATAAAGCTTTAAATATGTTGATACAAAGTTTTTTTTTCTTTATTTCAATGTGGAGGTACCAACTCCTGAATTCTTGAAATGGTTTTTATGAACACTTTGTGTTTTGCTGAGGAGTCTGCTAATTAAAGAAATGCTTATTTTTTACACCGAGTAAGACAATAACTGATTTTTTTACACCTGAATAGTAGCATTCTGTTATCACTGAGATTATTAAGTGGGAAAGTGGCTGGTTGATGTCTTGTTGTTAAAACTGGTGCCAAATGTTAATTCTGAGAAAAGAATAGGACAAAAATTGTCATCAGCACCAAATCCTAACCTTTTAGGAAGGATGTGGATCTAGCGCCTCAAAACAAAACCTTATTGACTAAGGGAAGGAAAACCCAACAGAAAATTCTCCTGGCTCTCCAGTTTTGTGGTTGACGGCTCTATCCTGTGAAAAAAATTATTTTCTATGCAACCAAGAGACTGAGGAAAAATGTGAATGCCAAGGCCAGAGAGATTGTAGTGCTGGAATAAATCAATAATACTATCATGATAATATTAAAATTTATTATTATTTTTTAAGTATTGTACATCTTTATCACCTTCACTCATAATTTTTTTACACTTTTTTTTTAATAAGATTGCTTATATGGGTATTTTCAAACAACTTTGAGTAGATTTTAAACTGAAATGCATACTGCTAACTTGCAACATACTGATGTCTGTGTGTAAGATAGGAAACACACTAAAACAAGAAAAGAAGCCTACTCTAAACTCCAACTTACTGCACAATAAATGTGATTTACAAAAATGCTTAATTTAACTATCAATCAATAAATAATATAATTAAATTTTTTTCCTGTTTAGCCTCTAGGAATCACCATCAGGTATTACTTCAGAGGATGATTGAGGTGATTTATGAGTATAAGTGAAGTGTAGTCTTGTACAGTCTCAGGTTGACCATTTCTGAGATGTGTGGTTAATTGAAACCCAACCACCAAAGAACACGGATATCCACGATCTAGTATTCAAATCTGTATAAATGCTAAAAATTGTTAAATAATAGCTTTAAAATTTATCTCTTGTTTTGTAAGTCAGTGTCAAATTAAGCACAACTAGCAATTTACTGACCCACATATAGGCTGACAAAAACAAAAGTCAAGAAATATTCGAAAGATTATTTTCTAAGTTTTAGTATATTTTTTAAAGTCAATTTTTAAACAAGTTAGGCCTGCACAAAAAAAGTGATGACCACATGAAATAGCCAAGAAACAACAATAAAAATCACTGATAAATATATAAAAACAAATAACACAAAAGTAATCTTAGATTAAGATATAGCAATATCAAGATATAAGCATAATGACAACAAAAAATATCTTCAAATCATCCATGGAATATAATTTTTCATTAAAAAAAAAAATCTAGTTGTTACGTGGAGAAACTTAATACAGAACCTCTAGAGGAAATATCTCTAGAAATAAAAAAAGGGAAGTCAACAAAATTGGCCTATTTAGTGAAGAGGAAAAACTGGTTGAATTTTTTTTTGAGGGCAATTAAAAATAAAAAAATCAATAAAATATTGTTAAAAATTAAACTACCATTATGCATAAGTGAAGTTTATAAAATGGCTAATTTCTGTGACAATAATAAAAAATATAACTTGAGCTAATACTTATTTATTTTACAGAACTGTATTTTACAGAAACATTTTAGAAATCTTTGATTAAAGGTAGTTAATAGTAGGATAAAAAAATATAAATTTTGAAATATTTACTTGATTTTTTATTTACATATATAACCAGAACTTATTTTTTTACAGACTTAAAAAAATTAAAATTTCACTTTTATCATGTCAATGAACTGTCCAAGGCATCTCAAGAGAAGATCTAAGTTCCTTATGTGTCAGATAACAACCACCTCTATACTCATCTTTATTATAAAAGACACTCAGAAAGCATTCACAATTAATGAATACATAAGATTTATTCAATACATACTCGACCTTTTTTTACTTTCTTAAATGTATTTGAATGCGAGTAGTAAATCTTAGTAGAAAGCAACACTTGCTACACCTAGTATGCAGGGATTTTTTTTCTAAATTCATAAAGTGCATTGGCTGATGTCCAGCAGCCAAATGTGTTAATGTAATCATAGATGCTGTCGCACTTCTATCTTGTGAATAATTATGTTAAGTAATGATACTGTATCAGGTTTTCCAAAAGCTTGGCGATAGCCAAAACAAAATTATTTATAAAATTAAGCAGATTTTTAAAATAAAAATATAGAGTTTAACTAAACAAAAGTGGTTTAACCACTAAAAAATGGCCAAACTTCAGTTAAGAATGACCAATATATACTGATAAGCTATAACAAAACTAGAATGTCATGATCAATGCGCAAAATTTTATAATGTAAAATTGTGGGGATAAATGTTCAAGAAATTGCAAATGGCATTTGGTTCAGTACATGTATTGTGACTACAAAGCACCCACATTTGTCCCAAAGTTGCTTTGGCTTGAACAGAATCAAAACAGTAATATTAACTTCCTTCAGACCATAATAAAAAATTCAGTCATTAATCATTCTCTCAAGGCTGAAGAAAGCAGGACAAAAAGCTAACTGAAAGTGATGTAAAGAGAATTTTTTTTTACTAATGTGCAGTTAAACATCATGCACACACATCAGAAGATTAAACCATTAACAGCAAAACTATCTGGAAGTTTTGCATTGTGTTTGTGATGTAGTTTGATGTGAGAAACCTGTGGGAATTATGCAAATGGTTGTTGCATCATGATAATGCATTATCCATTTATCATCTGTAATCCAGGATTTCTTGGACAAGCATGTAATGTTTCAGTTTTGCCAGGGTTTTTGTGATTTCTTGTTCTTCTTTTGTTATACTGGATGTAACTTGAAACAATGTAGAAATGGACTTTGGAAGAAAAATTTATATAAGTGAAACAAAGGTCAACCAACTATAGTATATGAAACAGAATTGTCTTATAAAGGGCAAAACTGCTAATTAAAAGGCACTATACATTTGAGAAGCAATCATTTTGGGGTTTATAAACCCCAAATATATCCAATTTTGCTTCAGGTATCAATTTGATTACGTACGCAATTTAAGAGATTTTTGACTCAACCTTGTATAGCTTGATAATACTGCAATAGTACCCTACTATTCCAATGTATATCAACAAAGTATTATCATCAACCATTAGTGAAATTATTTCATTTTTTTTTTTTATTAAACTCGTAACCTGTTTTTACAAACCATGCTTATCATAATATATTTTTTTCTTATAAAAATTCTTTATGATTTATTAAAATTACACTATTTTTTTAACATTATTGCAGTAACATACCTTCAATAAAATATTTTACATTTTTTCTGCCACTTATATATTGTAATTCAGGGTTCCCAACCTTTTTGTAACCTAGATTGAATATAGTTTATAATAATAAAAAAATATTTATTTCTATCTGTAATTTTAACTGTTAAAATAGATAAAAATTATTGTTTAAATGAATACAAAGTTTAATTATATAAAAAAAGTTATAACAAAAAATATCAATCTCAAAGTCAGTGTGATCTTTGGTACTGCATTTCACTGATCATTGCCTCAAAATTAGAATAGTATGATATTCTTGTTCGTAAACAATCATCACTATGCTCAACAGTGAGTTGAGATCTATATTTTGATTTTATGATATTCATGACTGAAAACAATCATTCACAAAAGTATGAACAGAGAAAATGATTATCTTACACGCTGCTTTTTTTAAGTATAGAAACTATTCTCTTTACTCTGTTCTCATCTGAGATTTTGACATTTGGTCTGAAAATCCAAAATTCCTAGCTATAGTTCTTCAGCCATTACTTGATGAAGTTCTGCAATGCATGCACTTCTATTATATTTATTTGGCAAGTAAAAGGGCTGAAAAAAGAGAATATTGGTTTAATGACAGTTAACTACTGAAATCTCTTTTCAAATTGTTCTTTAAATACTTGAAGATGCTTAACAAATAATGACATGCTTAATTCACTAATGCTACCATTTTCTTCATATTTGAGAAATGCAAGAGATCCCATCTGTAGCTTTGATATCCGTTAAACCACTTTTACTTTAAATGAGTTTACAGAGTCTACCATTTTAGCAACCTGACTGTCTTTTACTAGCAACTCAAAGTTTAAAGAATTTCCATGTTGTCTGTGAGAAAGTCCAAATCCGCCAGCCCTGCAGGTCAGTTAGTTCATTAAAATTTTTATTTTTTCAGTCAAACTTAAAAATCATAAAATGTAGTGATAACAGCTCAGCAGTCCGCCTAGCCATTATCGCTACCTTGCTTGTAACAACAACCCTTTATCTCTCCTTCACGATCAAACCTCTCCTAGGCCTTTACAAAGAACGAGCAGCTGGACAGCTGCATTCGAACACACAGAACTGTATTGCTGTCAGAACAAATTTAACGGGTATTTTGAATTTGATTCAAATTAACTTCAAAACAGCACAGCTTAAAAATAATCGGAAAGACGCTTCTTTTTAAAAAAAACACATGGATATTCATCTACTAGAAGCTGAGATAATTACATTTTGAATGTATGAATTCAATTTTGAACTGGTCGGTGCAGCCGAGCATTTAGCTACCTCCACCACTGCATTTTTTGTGCGGCGAGTATTTTCAATCAACATTTTATCTATGTTGCACACGAGTGAAGGAGTGGAAAATTTATATCTAGAAAGTACTCAGAAAGATGAAGGTATTTGTTGAAACAACAGCCCTACCACACCTTTAGTTTTGTTGTAAATGGTGGTCAACTTTGATCAGTTACATCTCTAGAGATAATTAACGAATCAAAACTTTTTTTTTAAAGAAGCATCTTTCTGAGTACTTTTAAAAATTAATTTACATAAAAGTTTAAGATATTAATTTGCTTAAAAGAAAAAAATTGCAAGTATGTTTGAAAAATTCCCTAGGCTCTCCTAATAAACCGATTTAAATTTGTCAAAATGCATTTGAAAGTTTGAGTACTCTTTTATATGTAATTACATTTTCAACTAACCAGAAACTTTATTTCAGGCTCTACACAATTTGAAAAATGCATTTTCTTAAAATCTGGATTGCAAAACTGTCAAACTGATAGCCAAATTTCAATTGAAGTGATGCCAAATTTCAACATCATATCAAAAATTTCTTTGAGGAAAGATCTGAAGGTTTTTAAGTACTCAAAAAAATCTTGTTTTTTTGACAGTTATTGCTATTTTTGCATCAATAACCTATTTTTCGATTTACAACCGATAGTGTGCAAAATTTAATAACAAAACTTTTTTCTCTCGATCTTTTCTCTAAAATGAACAATTATAATAGAGTTATGTAGGGAAATTTGAGAAAAATGGATATTTTTGCAACTTTTTTTTATTTGGTTTAATAAAAAAAATTTTTAGACCACCTTTTTCAACTGGCATATAATGAAATAATAATTTCTGATGATATTCTGGAGTTATTAAAGTAAAAATTAGAAATCATATAGAAAAAGTCCAACCCAAAACAGATACTGCCTGGACTAATTGGGTTTTATATTGAGTGTTCAAATAAAAATTATTGAATACACCTTCCTAACATTGAATCTGTATTTGATTCTTTAAAGAATACCGATCACTAATCAACTGGGTTTCCTAAATGCATTGTGCCTGTGAGCATAGGGTTGGGAACCTTGGTGGCAATTGATCAATGTTCTAGTTGTGATTCTATTATAATTTAATCTAAAATTATCTATAATTACATTACTATTAAAAATTTTGCAATTTTTTATTTAAAATTAGGTAAAACTGCATGTCTCAAACAAAAGTTTTTTAAAAGAAAAACAACATATCAAACCAATTGATGGAGGAATTTTTTTAAATTTTCTTTTAAGCTTTTGATGAAGGAATACAAGGTCCATAGACAATGCTTCAACACTGAGAGTGAAATTATTTAATAATGCTGTTTGAAGTTCAGATGTTCATTGATTGTATATTTTTAAATTATTTAATCTCAGAATAAAATATCCTTCAGTGGTATTTATGCCTATAAGCATATTAATCTATTTTTTTTTCAAAAGAACCTTCGTTTAAAATACACAATGCATTTTATATCAATTTTTCTAAAAATTAAATTAAGACTTGTTTCTTTCTCTTAAATGTGTTCTGGTCTTACGAGCTGAATTCATAATTTACTCATGTGTGTGTGCATATTTTGCTTATATTTAATATGCACTCTTTTCCTCTTTTTAATAGCCAAAAATCTGGTGCTTTTGGATTCAAATTTTTTTTTTAATTAAAAAAAAGCTTAGATTTTTAAAATCCCTTTAGCTTTCAATGTCCTTAAAGTATTGTACAATATTGTAATTTCACAATAACATTAAAAAAAATCACCAACTTAAAATAAAAAATCCTCACTAGTTAATTATTTTTACTGAAAATTGGTAGTTTTAACTTATTTTCTTAGTCAGGTAGTTTTTTAGAATGTTATCGGTATAATTAATACAAGGAAAGGAGAACAATGAGTTTTTCTCTTTGTTTAGAGGTTAATAACCCTTTAGTTTTTAATAACCTGGAAAATACCATTGCCTGTGGTAAACTTCTGTAGGTATTTAGTCTATCTTTATAACTTGTTTGTGTGAACATTTCTATTTCTAATTTTTTCTATTTGATTTTTCACATATATTTTTTTAATTATTCATATTTTTGCCAATCTTATCATCAGGGTACTAGCAATAGCATCAAGAAGAGTTCACAATGAAGCGAATATAAAAAGATGATTTTATATGTGGAAGAAAATGGGAATAGGTCAGCTGCCAGAAAGTTCGACATTGAAGAAACAAATAACAGAAAGATTTCCCCAAGATGATTATTCAATCTAAAAAATGCGGGATCTAAAGCACTGGTACTAACTATACAAAAGTTATAATTGAAGGCAAGAGAAGCCATTGATAAATTAACAATTTTAATGCTTCAAGAGGCTGGTGCAGTAAATTTATGAACAGGGAGGGATCTTCTCTTAGATGCAGAACTTCATTCTGACACTAACGTCTATGGATTTTGAAGATAAGCTAGTTCAGTTTCAGTTACATATCACTTAACTTTGTACAAAACACAAATTTAATAATATTGGAAATACGGATGGAACTTCCCTTTACTTTGTTTATCTCATGTAATTATACAGTAACTTAAGGGGTGAAAAAGAAATTAAAATGGTAAAGAATAAAAAACACGTCACTTAAATGCTATACATTACGGCAGGCAGCCAGAAATTACTGCTCTTCTCAATATTAGATAGGAAACAATGACAAAAAAAAAGAAATTTCCCAACTATGTAATAGTGCCTGCCCACAAGAATGATCGGATAACTACTGAAATTATGAAGGACTGGGTTAATGCTGTGAGGAACAGAAGACCAGGAACTCCCTGGGCGCAGTAAGACCAGCCACTTGATGTCTGCATTATGAAGCCTTTCAAAGATATATAAAAAATGGTTATATTCAGCCTTCTAACTGCTTCCAGAAAAAAAGGCAAGTTCTTCATCAATACCATTAAGTTTCTATTGCATGGAATAAAATCTCAAACAAAATAATACCTCACTCCTTTAAAAATGCAGCATCATAACGCTGTGGATGGAAAAGAAGACGACTTTTATGGGATTATTATGAGACGTGTTGGCATTATCCCATAATGCCAACACCACTTCCAGAGACAGTAACGATAACAAAAAAGAGTGATTGATTGTAATTAATATTTATTCAATTTAAATTACCTACATGAATTATTTTATGAGTATATTGTGAATTTTTATTATTTAAATGTTATTTTTACTAGTAATTATCAATTATCTTTTCTTTTTTTTTAATAATCCTTTTTGGTAATTATTTCTTTCAAAGATTCTTTGTAAATAAAATCATAAATACATTTATACTTCTAATCTTGAATGCTAAATTATTGCAGATTTTTATGGTCATAAATATTTTGAAGACTAAAGCATGCACCACCAGACATATGTATTTACCTATGTTATCAACTAAATGTTACTATCACCTGTTTAATAAACCTATTCAGCACTTGCAAGGTGTGTAAAAAGCTTCATAGTAAATGGCAAATTTGTTTTTCCCAGTCAGAAATTTCAAATGATACAAAAGCTATATAAAAAATAATACATCAGAATATTAAAGGAAGATATTAAGTGAAGAAAATGCAAAACAAGATTGATAATCCCATTCAAAGGAATAATTATGACTTTCTGCAGGTTGTGGATGTTCACCCTCTTCATGACTTCTCAATCACAGTTTAATTACATCTGCAGAGATAATTTTAAATATATATAATGCAAAAATTCCTTTGCCTTTAGATATGCTTCACTGTATCTAAATAATCTGTAGTGAAGCTCACTCAAGTTTCTAAAGGGAAATCTTCATCCTTCATCATAATTATGGTATTGCAAATGTAAGTATTCAACAGAACAATACAAGATATTCAGCACTTAATCCTCAGGAAAATTAGCTGATATTAGTGGCATTACAATTTCTTACTACTTTGAATTAATTTAGTAGTTATTTATAGAACTTTTATCACAATTTCTGTGACAAGTACGATTTGATGCAATTTAAAGTATTTTAAAATGGTTAATGTATGATTAACAATGTTTGTTAGAAGGTAAAGGTATAATTTTAACAATTTATTTGCATACAAAATTAAAATATAAGAATCTGGAAAAATACATTCAATTGTCCATTTAATAAACACAAATTTAAAATTTCAGTAAAAATTACCAATATAAATGTTAAATTTACAATTAAAATATCAAGAAATTATCATTAAAACTTAAAGATTCTTCATCAATAACAATGTTCATCTTAATCTGTCACATTGTAATACTGGTCTATAACTGTTTCTTTACAATATAGATCAGTGTACTTCCAAGTACAATTTTTAATTAACATTATTTAAAAAATGTTATTTGCAAAATTTTTACTATGAAATCCTGACACATTATAATTTCAGAAAAAAAAGGAATAAATAAAAACTAACTATAAATATTAAATCACAGTTTTAATGAATAGTTATACAATATATATGACTACAAATTTACCTACAATTAAAACATTCCTGATTGGGCTGTACAAAACAGCAAACTTTAAAAAAGAGAATATTTCATTATACTTTTAATTAAAAATATTACAGCCTTTCAGTAACAACACTCTTTTGATCCTCATTTATTTCAGTGTCTTTACCAGGTTCTTTTTTCTTTTTTAAATCTCGCTTCATCGCATAAGCATCTTCACCATCAGCATAATACTTTGGCTCAATTTCAGAAATAACAAATTTTAATGTATTCGTATATAAATTTAACGCAGCTCGATTACTTTTACGAACATGTAATGATACATATTTAGCTTGAAAACACTCAACCATAGCTGCAGCTGCTTGATCCATTAATTTTTGCGCTAAACCTAATCTCCTGTGACTCCGTTTAACGGCAAGAGAAGTTATATGTCCGTGTGGATTATCTTCACTATCTTCTTCCATTTTGGCAAGAACATAACCAACAATTTGACCTTTTTCATCTTCTGCGACATAACTTAGTTGTGGCCATGATAAGCCATGATAAAAGTAATATTTCATTTGATAATTTTCAGGTAAACACAGCAAATTGCAATGCTGCATATTCATTAAATCTTCAGGTCTTGCACACCGTATATTCATTTTTAATATCACTAAGTACTTCCACAGGAAAATAAAAAATTAAAATATATAAATCCAAAGTATTTTTATAATTCACAACACACCAAAATTATTCTTTCCTTGTCTTCTTTAAACGAGAACGTCCATTTTTAAGATCATTCACTGAAGAAGATTCAGACATTCCCCCTAATAACTCTCTAACAAATCGGAAGCGTGACAGGAAACATTTCCATACAAGATACCAACCTGAAGAACAAACAAAATAAATTACTGCTGTAACTCAACAACTGTTAAAATCAGTCAAATACAGAGACAGTAAAAGGGCATTCAGATAATAAAGCCAAAAAAAGTTCCAAACTAATTATTAGTTATGATGAACAAGATATTTACTTTTCCTTCCTTTATTTTTCTAAAGGCATGCTTAGTTTACAGGTTCTAGGTATAATTTCTACATTCTTAAAGCATTGTATTTTCAACACCTCCTTTACCGTAGATTATAAAAACAGCAGTTACTTGGCAGTTTGAGGCCTAAGTGAAACTGTCACACGTTCTAATGCAGACTGTTCCTGGTCACCATTCTGTTGGTGGGTTCTAATTAACAGCACATAACATAAAAAGCTGTTAAGTACACTCAATAAACAAACAAGGGATGTAGCAGCCAATAGGCCCCAAATCAAGAAAGATGTTCTAGATACCAGCACATTTAAAAATATTGTGCAAATCAATCATCACCAGTTTCTTATTTAACAAATCTCAGGAACAGTCAACCTGAGGCTGTACATGACTACACTTCATTTACATTCACACATATCATTCTCATTCATTCTCTGAAGTAACACCTTAACTGAGAACAGAACTCAAGAGCTTTACTATAGCAGACAATTTGTGCTTTAAAGGCATTCAATTTTAATTATTTAACTTTTTTTTGTTCCTTACACTACCAAAATACTTCTCAATATTTTATTCTACTTGAATAAAAAACAAAACCTCTCTCCATTTAGGTCTGTAACGTAATTTACGTCTTGTAACATAAGGACTGTAACAGGAGAATAAAAGTGTATCAATATTTCTGCTTGAATTTTAATTAAATGTTTTTTTTTTATTCTGAATAAAAAAAAAAAAAAGAATTAATGTTGTAATCATACAGTTGATGTGAGAAGCTTCAATGATTAAAATATTTAAAAGATAAATTTTAGTGTTTTGATACAAATTAAATGTTATTTAAATGTTATCAATGACTATTTAATATTTTTCAGGTTTTAATTTACTTAAAATGACTTTATTGCTAAGGGACTGTTAATTCTCCCCACTCACAGACTAAAAATTTTGTAGATGAAAAAATATTTTTCTTTTTACATGGATGAGAAATTTAAATAAAATTCAATTACCAATCAAAATAGTTTTATTTAAATAAATCTGAAATTTGTATAAACTGAAAAGAATCTATGGATATAGGTCACATGCTGGCACTTCCATACTGAAACTTCCTTAAGTAATTTTAAATGAAACTAAATATGTATTTTTCATCATAATAGTGAAATCTTTTTACCTAATACATATATAAAATGTGTGTAAGTTATTACAAATAAGAAATATTTAACATGTTTTAATATATAATTTCTTGTTATTAATCAAATTAATTAGTTATATAGAAAAATTTTTGCCACTATGTTTAAGTTACATAAAGTTGTGATGCATTGCTAGGACATTACAAAAGACAAATTAAAATACAAATGGGAGATGTGCTTATTTTTGTTTCATACTAAATTCTATTACACCAAAAAGAAAATATAAATGTCTTCTTTGAAAGGAGCTTAAACACTGGTAAACTATAATATTTTAAAATGTGTTTATTAAAAAATAATTTAAAAAAAAATATTGTTATAAGAAAAACATGTTTACGTGAATTTTTTGAGGTTCTTATAAATGACATTAATTTTTATTTTTTTTTTTATTTAAAAGAAAATACTCTAAATATTTAAATTACTTCACCATTTCATACTACAACAAACCTCCTTCAAGATATTGAAATTATTAAAGCTACTATAGATATAAGAAAATCTAAATCATTAAAATATATATTCAATTTGTAATAAATCATAGCTTATCTTCTTCTGATATATTTTTTATTCACTACATATTAATGTAACTTTATTATACAGGTTGTGAACATATGCATATGTTGCAACACGTTATGCGTTGCAAATTTTGGTTCTGCAAATTACAAGTTAAAAAATCTGCAGTTACCCATTTTTTATGAGTTATTTCTTTTGTCATAAACAGTTTACTTAAACATCCTGGCACTTCACTGTTAGATAGAATACTTTGATTGGCTTCAGCACCAATCCTCTGTATCACTTGTACTGATAAAAATTTAGTTTCCATTGCTTATTGTTTGAAACAAAACTTCTTTAGGAGTAGCTTATTATTATGTACAAATATCTGGAAACCGGTATATACAGAGTAAAAAATTATTTTAGACTGAAGTTAAAGATTTCTATATATTTTGGGAACAATTAACACAAAAAGCACATAACACAGACAAAAATTTAAAGCCATAAATTTGGTAATTTTTTAAACAAGAATATTTACAATTCATTAATGTGATACAATAATATAAAGGTACTAAATAATTTTTTCAAATGGTAAACAAGCTACTTATAATACTGTTACAAACCATTTCAGGTTATCTGTTGTGCAATTACTGCTTCAGCAATAAATATAATATTTTACATATCAAATAGAACAGGCTGGACAAAAGAAATGATATTATTTCAGTTTACTTATCTGTAACAAAGTTATCAATTTAAAAGAGCAGGTATATTTATTATGTTTAAGTAAGTCTCATATTTAGGTATAGGATCTAAAATGTACGTATACCTTAAAAATTTGGGATATGAATCAATATCGTCATAAAACATTTACTGGTTAAAATGAAAAATTATTTGTTTATAAGGAGACCAATTTCTGAATGAAAAATGTAAATACAACACGATTATATACAATATATAATCAGCAGTTAAATGACAAGGTGGGGGAATAACTGGGATTGATAATGCTAAGTGAGGTGATCTTCATTCGTAAATTGATTTCCAAAGAAATATAGTTAAGGGTAGACATCAACTAGCAAATAGGATTGGAAGAAAGGATGGAATCTCAATGTTTACATTACTGCAATTGTAACAGATGAAGGTCACCCAAGATGTGATTGACCTACTCAGTGCTGCTCACTACTATAACAAACCTAGCTAACTTTACAATACTTATCCCTGGCCAAGAATATGTGTGCATAGCTAGTTACTTTTACTTCTACACAATTGTATATTATGAACTAATAACTGGAATATCAGATAGAATATACCCAATGCAAAATTAATATACCACCTTGTTATGACATAAATGTTACTAAACCAGTTCATGTAGGATCACAATATTTAAAATCAAAAAAATAATATCACTGAATCTTTAAATAACAATTTGCACAATTAAAGTTATGAAAATAAATGGGGTGTGTTAAAAAAGTAAAAAGAATTTTGAAATTTTGCAGGTTGTATTGGTCTGATTCTTAAGATTTTTTCTTTGTATTGGTAAACATGTCTGAAAAGTATCTATACATTTTTAGCCATATTGGATGTTAGTCTGTTGTCAGCTATCAAAAGGATAACACATGCTTTGGTACGATCGCGGATTTTTTATTAGTATAAATAATGGATCACAGAATTTGTATTAAATTTTGCTATAAGAATGAAATAAAGTGTAGCAATGTTTTAAAAATGTTAAACATTGCTTTTGGTGAGTCTGCTATGAGAAAAGCAAGGGTTTATGAGTGTTGTAAGCGTTTCCAAGAAGGTTGTGAAGATGACGAATGCCCTGGACGCTCCAGCACATCAACAACCAATGAAAATGTTGAAAAAGTGAAAGAAATGATTATGAATGATCGCCGAATCACAGAGAAGTCACCGATTATATTGGGATATCAATTGGCTCATGCCATGAAATTTTTTTTAGATGTTTTGGGTATGAAACGTGACAGCAAAATTTGTTCCAAAATTGTTGAATTTCGAACAAAAACGGTGGCGAATGGAAGTCCCTCAGGAGTCACTAAATGAAGTTAACAACGATGCAGAACTACTCAAACGTGTGATAACAGGTGATGATGAAACATGGGTTTATAGATATGATGTTGAAACTAAGGCTTCCCAGTGGAGGCATTCTGCATCACCAAGACAGAAAAAAGCTCGACAAGTACAGTCGAATGTGAAGGTTATGCTCACCGTGTTCTTCGATTTTAACAGCAGAGTGCATCATGAGTTCTTGCCACAAGGTCAAATTATCAATAAGAAGTATTACGTAAAAGTTCAACACCATTTATGTGAAGCAATTCTAAAAAACACCTGGATTTGTGGTGAAACAATTCATGGCTTTTGCACCACGATAATGCGCCTGTTCACACTTCATTGCTTGTTCATCAATTTTTAACCAAAACCAACACTGTAATGATACCCCAGCCGCCATATTCGCCAGAGGCCAAAATGGCCCCATGTGACTTTTTTCTATTCCCAAAAATAAAGAGAATCTAAAAGGGCTGTTGCTTTACAAGCACAGATGAGATTAAAAGCAAATCACAGAAAGAGCTAAACACTATTCCAAAGATAGAGTTCCAGAAGTGTTTTGGGAATTGGAAAGCACTGACATAAGTGTATAATATCTAATGGGGGCTATTTTGAAGGGGATAACATTAATGTAGACGAATAAATAAAATTCTTTCCAAAATAAAAAAAATTTCGTTACTTTTTGAACACACCTCGTACTTCATAATGACATTAAAACAGCCAACATTTTTTTGAGCAGAAGTACTTTTTGAAACATTATACACATTAAGATTTATTAAAAAATATAGCAGGAGTTTAGAAAGTTGCAAGTAATACTTCAATATTATCAGTCTAATCTGAGGTGCACTCCATTCATTTTAGCTACAAGACTAACAAACTCTTTGTAGTCTTGTTAAAATGAATGAACCAAAGTTTGAATTATTACATCTTAATAAACATATAACAGACACTAAATTTATTTTAAGACTTTTTCCTAGGAGTTTGTTAAAAGTTGTGGTAACTCAATATCTTACAGCCATCAGATTCTGTTTTTCCCTCACAAAAATTAGCCTTAAATGAATGAGACTAAAAAAAACAGCAAAGAAACATTACTTTTTATTTATTTCAGTGCAGGAACAAGTTTCCCACCACCTTTTTTTTATAAGAAATGAATTTTGTAATGCATGAAACAAGTCAAGCCTGACTGAATTCAACCCCAAGATCTTCTAGATGGATGATTATATGCCTGATAAGAAAGAAATATGAAGTGGTAACAGTACAGTATTTTCAGCCACAAAATAAAGTCTCACTTTAGATCACAACAAATTAAAAAAGAAGTTAATGAACCTGACTGCATGTTCAAGAGATTGAGAAGAATCAAAACGGAAACTTTCAATGTAGTCAGTTTTGCTCATTTATTGAGATGAGGTGTTTCAACAAACTAATTAAGTAAAATATATCTATCGAAATGAAAATCAATTGCATTTAGGATCAACTCAATTCTTTATCAAAATTTTGATAACCATTTTGCAAGTAATTATGTGTTAAATGTCTAAGAATCAAAGACATGTGTTAATGCAAAGACCTGCAGTGTATAGTATGGTGTTCTATCGACTGTGTTACTGAGGAGACAAAATCAATTTCAAAAATGATACTGAATTGCAACAAAATAGAGATGAAGATTTTTAATTAAAATTTTATCCTAAGTGACAGCCAATTATTTATGTGAAATGACATTTAATTAAAGAAAAATTAGCCTTTGTACACAGACTACAACTTATATATTAAAGACGACACAATCTGAATTATCTTAATACAGACTAAATAAATAATTCTTAAAATTTCAACAATTAATTTTTGCATCAAAATATTAAAAAAAAAAACCTGTCTGATGGAAAAATAATGTTAAGTATTTCTATTAAATTAATTCATCTATAAGGAAGTTAAGAAAATTGATCTTTTCAATATAAAATATTTACATTATTCAAAATATGTAGATAAAAATAACTTAAATAAAAACAGCAAACATTTCCATAATAATCAAAACAAAAGCAATGCAGATAGAAACATTTGAATGAAACAAGTTTCAGACTCCAATACAACTTACACTAGTTTCTTTTCTCTTTTTAAATGAAGACAAAAACAAAAGTTCATTTTAAAATAATATGCAAAATATAACAAAAGAAGACATTAAAACAACTGTACATATAGTAAAACCCCTATGTTAAGACCGAACTGAAAGTCTATGGTTTGTATTATATGAAAGTACTTGGTCAACAACCCTAAAAAAAAAAAAAGTTGATGAAAGAAGCTAGTTTATAATACATTTAATTGTCAAATAAAAAATGCATTAAAATGTGCATCTTTGGTCATTTAATGTTTTCCTCAGCTAGTTTCATAAGGTCCAACAGTAAACTCCAAGTAGCAGTCTCATACCTAAAAATATGTTGTTTTGACGTAGGCGTATTTGTTAAATTTAATTTTTTTAATATATAAAGTTTTCAAATAACTGATGAGCAGTTATCTAAGAGATAACTGTGTAAGCATTAAATAAATAAACATTAAACATGTTTAGCAACCATACTGAACATTAGTTTTTAACAAAAACCTGGTGGCCATTTTGGCTAGACCATTGCACCCTGAAGATTTTTATATTAACAGTTTTGTTTTTCAACAGCCTTTAAATTGATATGTGACAACCCTACCTTTTCTGTTTAAAATTTTTGAACTGACAACTTTTCCTGTGCTTGGGGTATAGTGATGGTATCGTACTGAAAAATATATTGTTTTAATATATATATATATATATATATATACATTTTTTAAACTGACTGGACAATAACTGAGGCCTCAAGGCTATAAAAAATGTTTGAAAAATAGTAAATAATAAACTAATCAGAGATAAAGCAAATTTATTCTACTTCATACATACATATTTATTTTTCTGTGGTCACCATTTAATATAATACATTTTTCAAAATTGTGCATCAATCACCCACAGTGCCTGAAATTTGAAAGTGTTGACATTTTCAGTATCTCCATTAACTTTGGAAATTACCAGAAATCTGATGGTGCCAATTCAATGAATCTAAAACAAAATTCAAAGCAGTTCCCAAAGCAATCAGACTTATTCATGATTTTTGGGGACAAAAATAGTCTCTCATTTTCATACAATATCTGTCAAAAAGAGCAGTAAATTATAATTTGCCAAGATACCGAGCAATCTTATGAGCTCTACAGAAACATAAATCAAAGAGTAAGACCACTAAGGACAATGCTTTGTTTACACCATAATATTAATTAAGATTACATTGCACTATTGTACATTAAATTTTTTTTAAAGTACTGAAAAATTAATACTTTTCATCAAATACTGAAGTTCAGGCTGTTGAATGTAAGTGAATCAAGAGTAAACAATAAAATTTCTTAGAGAAATTTAAAGATGGATACATATAAGAAAAATAAACATGTGTGTAATTATAAATAAATTAAATTAAAACTATTTTGAAATGAGTTTCATTATTTCTTCTCACCTAATAAATTTATTGGATTGGAGACATTAATTCTATCAATCAACTTGTAGAGTATATTTCTCTTTCTCACTGAATTTATAAAAAAAAAATTACCAATCAATTTATAAAATAAATTCAATTTGATTTAGTGGAATTTTTGTAATAAAGAGCTTTTCATAGCATATAAGATACTACTGATTCCATTATAAGTTAAGTGATCTTTTAAGAGGATGGACGGTATGCAAAGAAAAATTGGGCATGCTCATGTATTTAAAAAAAATACTAACTTTTAAAAACACAGTTGTCTATTGTTAACATACAGTTTAACCTATATTTTTTTACTTAAAGTGCAAATTCCACCACTACAATAAACTTAATCATTTTATAACAAAAATCTGTAAATCCTGTCATATTTTAACTAAATAATTCATTCCAATTTTTTAAAGAAAAATTTCTTAGAAAAATGTAATTTCTTTTTTTACTAATCAAATTTTGATAAAAAAAATAGAATTAAAAATAATTTAGATATATTATTTTATGATATTCTTTACTTAACCCATAAAGCGTACTTAATTTGGTAACATCAAATTATAATTATTTTTCCAGAAAATAATTTGTTACATCTTTGTAATAGCAGTCCCTCCATAAACTTGTGGTTAATGCCCTCTTTATAGAATTTGTATTTTGGATTGTGAACATATGCAGCTTTCTCTCATCACACACAGAAGAAATTAGCATGGTTCTGATTTAATTCATGATGCTGCATCATGACAATGCACCTTGTCACACTGCACTCTCAATTAATGAGTTTTTGGCAAAGAAAAATATTCCTGTAGTTCTTCAACCACCTTATTCACCTGACTTGAGTCCCTGCGACTTTTTCCTGTTCCCGACTTTAAAAACAACTGAAAGGACACCATTCTGAAATGGATATTCCAGATTCTGAGTTCCAACACTGCTATGAAGAGTGGGAAAACTGTTTGAAGTGTTACGTGGCTTCCCAAGGTAACTATTTCAAAGGTGATAAGAGTCCATGTATAATTGAATTGTAAATTAAACGTTTTTCTGAACCAGTCTCATTACTTTACTTAGACCTTGTGTGTGTGTGTGTGTGTGTGTGTGTGTGTGTGTGTGTGTGTGTATATATAATGCCATAAAAGTTAATGTTCAAATATTATATAAACAAAATAAAGTATAAAAGTTTGGTATTAAAGAGACTAAAAAATATGAATATTGAAGATTATGAAGTGATTAAAAAAATCACTGCAAAGAATCATGCACAAAGATCACTTATCAATGATATTTATAACATTTTCAAATAATTTCTTTTGTGTAATAATTTTATATCTCTTTTAAATCATATTTTTGAAGGAAGCAAGAGCTGAAGTTAAGTCCTCACAGGCTGATTTACCACCACAAAAAATTTAAATAAGGAGTGAGAAATCAAGGTGACAAATAACAAATTTTTGACAGTGGTTATGAATTGGAAAAATTTTAAGTTTAAAAACATTTTGGTATATCTAACCTAATTAAGAGCAATATTAATCCTATTCTTGTGATTTTGTCTCCTGCACAAATGACGTTATGAGTGGGTGTTTTTCCTAAATTGCTGAGTTTTGGTAAAATTGTTCCAAATTTATAAAGAGGGTGATAAAAAGACATCAATAAACTACTAACCAATCTCTTGTATATCTTACTGTCCAAACTAAGGCGATTGAAAATTACTTTAAGAAAAACTTTTGAATAAAATAATTTCTTCAGTCTTGGTCATCAGTTATGACAAGTAGATCAACAGGTGGTGTGAATTAACTAGTTAAACTACAGTCTATGCAGATGGGGCTTTTTCTAGGTTATGCAATATCATCTCAGCTAGGCCTTTTATAATGTAAAAAATACTATGGTACAGGGTACAAATGCCTTGAAGACCCTACCTTGGTAACAAGCCACAAATTATTGTGGTTGAAGGCACACAATCTAATCATATCAGCATAAAGGTTGGTATGCCTGTCTGTACTTGGATTGATATAGTTTTTAATAATGATTAGTGATGAAACTATTGCAGTCTCTCAAAAGCCTTAGTATATGCTGATAATTCTAATACTTAATAGTAAATAGTTTTGTGCACTTTTCAGGATTAAACAATTTTTTTTAGTGTTTCAAGCCAATGATTTTGATAAAAGGCCATATGTACTTTATTTCTTTCTTTCTTTTTCCTGTTTAGCCTCCGGTAACTACAGTTTAGATAATTCTTCAGAGGATGATATGTATGAGTGTAAATGAAGTGTAATCTTGTACATTCTCAGTTCGACCATTCCTGAGATGTGTGGTTAATTGAAACCCAACCACCAAAGAACACCGGTATCCACGATCTAGTACTCAAATCCCTGTAAAAATAACTGGCTTTACTAGGACTTGAACGCTGTAACTCTCGACTTCCAAATCAGCTGATTTGGGAAGACACGTTAACCACTAGACCAACCCGGTGGGTATGTACTTTATTTCTAACAGCATTTAACTAAACATTGGTGATAATGTTAGTGATGTAAAATTGCTTGATACCTATACTGATATACAACCATGCTGGAGCAACATATTATTTGTATCAAAGGCTTTCATGAATATATTTTGATTGTGCAAATTGAAAGATCTGTGAAAGATCTTAGTTTGTTAAAGTGGCTTTTTTTCTATTAGTACTAGCATCTGAAGAAAAAAAGATGGAAATAAGTGATTTTCTGACTGCAAAAAAAGTTCCCATAATGATTGCTGTTTCCACTCCTTATGGTCATTGTAAGCCATTGCTCATAAAAATATACGCAGTATTATAAAAAACAAATAATGACAGTTGTTAACTCTGTACATTTATAATTAGTTAAGATTACCTCCTGAACTTCTTTTACAAAATAAAATACTTCTTTATTTCTTAACAAAAATATTAATAAAAAAGAGATACTAAGTCTTCAGTGCATTACTACAGATTAAGCGACACTGTGAAATATGGAAGCCATTTTTTAAGTTTTCGCAAATTACCACTAGATAGTACTATTGAAACCCACCAGGTTGGTCTAGTAGTGAATGCGTCTTCTCAAATCAGCTGATTTGGAAGTCGAAAGTTCCAGCGTCCAAGTCCTAGCAAAGTCAGTTATTTTTACACAATTTGAATACTAGATCGTAGATTCAGTGTTCTTTGGTGGTTAGGTTTCAATTAACCACACATCTCAGGAATGTGCTGAACTGAGACTATACAAGACTACACTTCATTTACACTCATACATATCATCCTCTGAAAGTATTATCTGAAAGGTAATTACCGGAGGCTAAACAGGAAAAAGAAGATGGTACTAAAATTATTTTGTCTTTCATTGTTTTTTGTAAAAACTTAAAAAGGCAATCCTCGTATCATAGTATGTTGTAGTTTAAGCTTTTTAATAAATTATGTGTCCAAAATTGTTTGTGTTTAAAGATTTTTAATTATGAGATTATGGATGAAAAAAGTGAGTAAATGTTAATGGAAGTTCTATCCTAAAGATTACTAAATGAAAATGTTACTAGTACTGATTTTATCTTACAAAAAAACTTTTCAAATATTTTTGGGGAAAAGATCATAAAACCTACTTGAAAAACTTTCTGCACCTCAGTTGACAGGGCTTCAGACCTTGGTCTCATGCACATCCAGTACAATAAAGCTTATTTTCCAATATGATGGAGGTATGTTAAGAAATAAATTTCAAAAACATTACACCTTTTTACAATGGAAAAGAGGCTTTTTCATTAAATATTTTTCAAATTTTCAAGCTAATTTTGAAATACTAACATGCATGCAAAGGGCTCAACAGAATAAAACACTGTTTGAAACATCTCAATAAAACCCTGTCATCACATCATATTAACCTAATTATAAAAGGAAGTTTTACAAATAAAGTGTATAATGTGACATAGGGGGATACATATCACATGCTTACTCAGTACGATTTCCAAATTGCTCTCTTATGTAGAATTGTGGGCAATAAAAGCATTATTTGAAAAGACTATGAATAACTATTTGACAGACCCAATCTGATGTTACCATATTGTGGAGGGAATCTTCTCATTTAATCTGATACAAAAAAAGCTTAAATTTGAATATAACTTTATTCCTATTTTTTCCTAGAGTTAATTTTTTCAAATTGATTTTATGTATATACTTTTTTGTGCAAGCACACACATGAATAAAATTTAAAAAATAATAAATATAGATTAATTGAAAAAAAATTATATTTACATTGTAAAGCTTTCTTATTTGGAGTAATATACTTTTGTTGGAATGCTGAAAGGCATTCAACATCAATAACATCAGAATTCAAACGTTGATTTCTGAGCATAACTGTTAAGAACTTATTTATTTAAAACTTAATAATGCATCATTTGTTATCATCAAATACATAATAAAAATTGGTACTTACATATTAACTCCACCGCGGCTACAGCTGCTGTTTAGGTTATGTTGACTAGGTTAGGTTAACTAAATATAACCTACGCTTGCTTCGCTCGCTAACCTCTTATAATTAACATTAAATATGCATAATATATATAACTTATTAATAATATAACCTTAATGTTATAGCACCGAAATCCGATTGACTACTTAAAGCTGTAGCTGCAGTGGCGTTAATACGTAAGAGGTTAGCGAGCGTAGGTTATATTTAGTTAGGTTATTTTGATATACGTACGATTTGTCAGTACACGAAGTCAACATAACCTAAACAGCAGCTGTAGCTGCGGTGGCGTTAATATGTAAGTACCTAAAAATTTCTGGAAAAATAAGTATACATAACAGAAAAATACTGGCAACAGTAAGAATATGATACCCTTGAGTTTGAGTAACTGCAGTCCATCATGACTATAGACTATTTTAGATTTTTATTCAGTCTACGTACAAGATCAATTTGTGAAAAACAGGAATAAGAATAAAACAAAAATATCATTATATGTCTGCTATTATGCATTTCAAACAGAATAAGTTATTTTTGTCAAAACCAAGTAAATGATTGTATGTGATGTTTTCATTAAAAGATTAAAAAAAAAGTAATTTATTACTATGGATGAAGTGATGAAATTCCAATAACCAGATTAAGAATGCGATTGTACTTGTACAAATACCATCCACAAATTTAAGACATCAGCATATAATGCTCACATTTAGCAACCTCTCACTATTTTCCAACACATAAGAAAAGGTTTTGTTATATACATACAAAATAAATTTTTAAAACTATTATTTGTTTTTAATTTAAATAGAACCCAACCAAGCATGGTGATAAAAAAGTAACATAGTTAAAATAAAAAAATGTATAACAAATATTATATTACATAAGCCAGCAGATACAAGGCAGGTTACATATACTGATATTTAAAATGAATTGAAGAGCAGATATGAATAAGTTATTAGATATAAGCTAAAGTTTAAAAGACAATAGCAGTATGGGAGTAAAACATGGGAACAAAGTAGATAATTTGGCATTATTTCATAAGAATTTAATTTTTACCTTGCCAGAATTCTGTAGAAAGGAAATTTTCCACTTTTATTAATACCTTGACATTAACACATGACTGGTAAAAAATTAAAAAAAAAAAATTGGATTAGATAAAACTATGGGCACTTCCTAATAAACTCAGTAATACTACTAAATACTTCTGTATTATGTATTCACATTTGTTAAAAAAAAAAAGAAAGTACAATTTAATTGGAACACATTGATATTTTAAGAATTTTGTTTGAATTCAATTTTTAGGTATTACTTTTACATAAAGTGAAAGTGCAAATAAATGTAGGTGCTGTTCTTTCATCAACAGATATTTGAAAGAATATGTATTAGTTATGGACAGGGAGTTGTACATTTTTTTAAACCTTTTGAATTGGCTAACAAGCAAAAAATTCATTAGCTTTCTTTGGTGAATCAAGTAAAAATAAGCAATGACTGCTGCAAAACACTGCAATTTATTCAAAATAGCTTATATTTAAATTCTTTACAAATTTCATGTAACTTAGTTCCTAAGAATACCACCCACAAATTTATACACATTCACATATAACATTAGGCGACCTCTCAGTATGAGCAAACAAATAAGAAAAGAAGATTTTGTTGACCATATAAAATTGTTCAATTATTATTTTCATTTTTAATTTAAACAGAACCAAGCACATCATGATTAAAAAGAGGCTGAAATAACATCAGTGTGGTAAATAAATGTGGAGGTTTCATTTCTATGTTGAGTACTGTTTACCTTTCTTAGCTTCATTCTTTTATTATATGTTGACGTTTTGACAATGGAGTAATTCCAAAACGCATAATATATAACAAAAGAATGAAGCTAAGAAAGGTTAACAGTATTCAACATAGAAATAAATCATAGTGTTCTTGGCAGAAAATATAATAATAATAATAATTTTAATAAAACTCTTTCATTTTATCATTAGTTAGGTTCTGTTCACTTGTTTCTACCAAAACTAACTGCAATTTTTCAAGAAGATGCCCGGAGCCATCTGTAGTTAGTTTTTTTTACATGGCTCCAGTGAAAGGAGAAAATAAACAAATAGTACACATTTTTTTATTCTTAAATATATATCTTGTACTGTAACATTATTAAAATAATACAATGATTCTGTAATAATAAAGTACAGTAATTTACTGTGTAACTTAACAAGAACCTAATATGTATTTCTGCATTAAAATAATACAATGATATTGTAATAATAAAATAAAGTACAGTATTTTGTGAGTACAGTAATTTATGTGTATCATTTGTTGTATAAATTAACAAGAACCTAACCTTTAATTCTGCATTAAATGTGTCTCAATTTATGCGATTTCATTATACATGGAAATTTTCCAGAACGCAACACCTGTGTAAATTTGAAGGTGCACTGTATAAATTTATATAAATAAATATATTTATATTTAAAAGTATAAATATAATCGACCCATGCTCACTAGTCAAGGTTAGCGAGCAAAGCAAGTGTTGGTTAAGTTTGGTAAGATAATTATTTATTTTCTTCTTTCAATGGCACCATCCATCAACTAACTACGACAACTGACTAATTACAATTCGGCTGGCTACACGCATCTTCTTGAAAAGTACCCATAATTTATATAAACATTTAAAAAGAAATTTACTCTTTTTGAAGAAACCAGTACTTAAGAATAAATTTTTTCATTACATGAAAAATGTAATGAAAAAATTTAAGTAATGTAGTGAACATCATTACTTGCGAGAAAGAAAAATCTGTCTGGTGGCTCTTACACCACAGGTACTTTATGTGCAGCATCACAGTCATAAGTCTTGGCAGATACAATATTCCTGCTTACAATATTCAGACTAGTTTGTTTTACTTATATCTGCAATCTTACACTAAGTAGCCGATTTTATAAGCATAATATATTGCTAACAAAGGTCTTGATGCTTTTTTTTTATCTATGCAGTAGAATCTAGTGAAAAATTCTTTATACTTAATTCACAAAGTGAAGCAAGCATGAAATGCACAAAAAATAATGAGCATTAATAAACATGTATAAATATGTCAGACAATAATTCTAAAACACATGGTATTGTACAGTAAAAAATAAAGACTTCCAATAACAAAATAAAAATGTTAATATTGTTCGGGATAAGGCAGAAAGGGCACTAAAATTGAAATGCACAGAGTCAAATCAATAGACTTTGCAATCATTAGAAGTGTAAAATTCTATCAACAGGTGTAATTTATATATGAAGAATTTAAAACAAAAGTCGTGTAAAGCTTTGTGCACAATTAGGATCTCCAGTTTATCTCAAGAAAAATTTAGATACATATATAGGGCAAACAATTATACACAACTTTATTTTAGATTAGACTAAATAGTCTACAGATACTAAAGACACCCTTATTAATATCTAACTCTACGTCTATTACATCGTGCAAAGAATTATATAATACGCGAAAAATTCACAACAAATATCCAACCAACAAAAAAGTCAGCTCAACAAAAGCTGAAAACTTACCAAGAGCAACTAACACGATTAAACATATCAATGAGCAAGCAACCGAAAATACTGCTAAAACTGCTTCCATTATACATTGAAAATTAATTAATAGGCATTACGCAGCTTATGAACACAAGAGATAACAGATTGAAGTTTGCTAAAATATACAGGAAATTAATGCAGAAAACTAACCAACTTAATATAACAGGTTTGTACAAAACTAAACTACATACAACTACGTACAATTTGTAAACCGTAAGCCGTTTACAACACACTAACGAGAGCTAAGAGCTATCGTTAACTTTTCTATTAAATATAAACCACCATTTTGGAATTTATGACAAATGACGAATCACGTCATTGAAAAGCCTTTGTGATTAAATTGTTTATTTTACCTTCATACGCAATACGTACCTTTGTAACCTTTTTTCCAGTTCAAAACCAATTTTATAAAAAAACGATTTGGGATATTAAACTATCTATGGAAATAATTAAGGTTAAAACACACAGAAACGAACCTTAATTCATCACGGCTAGTTTTATTTCGTTTCCTGGAAAACGGCTGTCTTCAAGGTAGATTTAAAAACACCATATCCACGTGCTTAAAAACTCTGCGCAATATAATACACTCTATGTATAAAACGTATTTTAGGCACGCATGTGTACCTTTTAATAGTTAAATATATGTACTATAGTCTAATCTTAAGAAGAAATTTAGAATTACCAAAGGTCTAAAATATTTTATTTAACGATTATAAAGGTATTTTTCTACAATGGAAACTTACCGATGATAAACTAAATTAAAAAAGATACTAATTTAACAAGTATAAATTTGAAAACTGATACTTTATCCAAGGCTAATGTGTACTGATCATTTTCTTCATACTTTCAAAAACATTCCACAATAACACGGAACAAATCTACTATTCACTCGGAGCAGACTCGTACTCCGTAGCTCAGCAAAATAGGAATTGCAATTATGATACTATGTGTAATTAATATACTTCAACGTACGGTTAGTTACATGGAAAAAAATTATATAATGCAAGATAAATTCTATATACACACCTGAGAATTACAAAAATGTTGAGAGTGATGCATAATCGTGCAGAATGCACAAAAAGTAAAAATGTTACGTGAACGAGATACGTACTGTAACTAAAATAAAATAGATTTTACCTTTTGGTTAATCACGAATCGTGTTTGACGTTTTTTTTAAAATAAATTGAAAACTGATCATCATTTATTCTTAAATTGTTTACTATATCAACCATCTTTAATTTACTATTTTGTTTTCTCATACTTTTTTATACCCTTCATTTACTTCTGATATCAATTGTATGTGCCGTGTAATAGAGGTGTATTTATTTGTGCTGGTGTACCCTGATGTAATAGAGAGCTAATAACTGGGCATTCTTATAACTTTATAAGAATGCCCAGCAAGAGAGTTATAATAGTTTCTTGGGACCTATTCCAGAAGTAGTAAGGATTAATAATTATTACCGAGCCCCACTTTATAAATTATAATTTTCATAAAACAGTTACTTGTAATTATTACTTGATGCTTTTCAAGTTACAAGACCATAAAAAAAATACAAGAATTTCACAAAAATATTAATGTACTAAACCAATTTATACAAGTGAATAGAATTTGAAAGAGTTTTATTTATTTATTTTTATAGATTTTAATGACAGTAGTGATAGTGACAATGAACCAGAAGTAATAAAGTAAATAAAAGCTGCATACATTTTTATTTCAATTCATACTAATTTTAATGAATGATTTGAGCTCAAATAACAGGTTTGACCTCAGTACCCCAGAATTCAAGGTCATGCTTTGGAGTCAAAGCAGCAAATTCTAATATTATTATATTGGCTTAGAAATGGAAGCCAGTATTACAGTCTTACAGATATGCATGTGATTGCTAATCGAATGAACAAGTCCAAAGATGCTGGCAAATCTAAGAAATCACCTCACCTCTGTGGTCACAAGAAGAAAAATTTTGCAAATTACATTTTAATGAAAATACAACGTGGGATGTAAACAGATGTTTTGTTGTAAGACTATCCTTTCATCAAGATCCATCTTCTTTAGGTGAACCTAAATCAACAGCAATGTCCAGGTTACAATTTCTTGAAAGAAAACTGAATCACAATGCTGGCCTAAATTAAGATTACCATCAGTTCAAGAGTTATCGGTTTAGGTTATCAAAAGTAATTAAGAATGTCATCAGTGAAGGAATACAAAACTAGATCATATGCTGAAACCCACCGGGTTGGTCTAGTGGTTAACGCGTCTTCCCAAATCAGCTGATTTGGAAGTCGAGAGTTACAGCGTTCAAGTCCTAGTAAAGCCAGATATTTTTACATGGATTTGAATACTAGATCGTGGATACCGGTGTTCTTTGGTGGTTGGGTTTCAATTAACCACACATCTCAGGTACGGTCGAACTGAGAATGTTCAAGACTATACTTCATTTACACTCATACATATCATCCTCATTCATCCTCTGAAGAATTATCTAAACGGTAGTTACTGGAGGCTAAACAGGAAAAAGAAAGAAAGGTCATATGCTGAACCATCTAAGGAAAATCAGACCATATATTACTTATCTCACCATGCGGTGTTTAAGAAAGCAACAAAAACTGTGAACTGGAAGCTGTGTGTCTTCAACAAAGACATGTGTTGTCTTCGATGCTTCTTGTAAGTCAAGCAGTAACATATCATTGACAAAGTTGTCAACAACTTGACAAAGATTCACATGTTTAGCATACAAGCTCCATCTTACAATTCCAGCAACATTTTGGTCGTCTCTTGCCGTAAGCGGGTTGGTCATACCAAAAATTATTTCAGACAAATTTTTAGGTAATATTTAGAGGACTTACGACCACTTTAAACCGATTCAATACTGTCCCTATCAAAGGAGGTTGAATTTTTTTGTCTTCGAAACCCCATTTTTTCCAACCCTTGAGCCAATGGTTGGCAATATCAAAAAACTTTACTTAGATAAGTTTTAGTCCCTTATACAAAGAATAGTAGGAACTTTAAAACGAATTCGATATTTTACTTAATAAGAAAGTTATAGTAATATTTTTTTTTTTTCGAAAAAGCCGCCCTCCATTTCCACTCCCATGGTCCAATTTTGCCCATTAACGAACTCGACTGAGATTTTGGATCGTTATATTTTATGTATCAATTTTAAAGTGATTGGCGCAAAATTACGGCAGTTGTGTTCAAAAGAAAGTAAAATATTTATACCAGTATATATAAATTTTTGAACTGACGGTGGTTTTGGGGTCTGGGGGATGTGAAACGCGAAGATATATCGAAATTTTCCGAAAGTCGAATCATTGTACTCATGACAGTAGGTCGTAGGTTTTTATAAAATCTACCTAAAAAGCACGCTGTCATCAACGTTAAAAACGATAACGATAGTTACTCCATTAAATGGGCTATCTTATTAAAACATGTTAAAGATCATCCTCAACAGTTGAGGAAATATTACAACGTACTACTCAATAAATATGACTTCAGCATGCTACAGTTTCCGTTTGACGTCGGCCAAATCGATAAATTTAAAGAAGCCAACGACGTTTCTGTGAACACATACTTCTGAAGGCGAACAACCAGGTCAAATGGTTAAAAACCTGCGATGTTGAAAAATTTAACCATTTCGATCTTTGGTATATAAAAAATGAAACCCCCCTCCACAGTCACTGTTACATATCCAACTTTTCGCGTTTGATTAGATCGCAGTTAACGCAGCACCGATGCGAAATTATTGTTTGCAAGCGTTGTTTTAAGTTCTACCAAAGAGATGGTGAATGCGAGAGAAAAATTAAAGATCATTTACGTCGCTATATTGACAATGAACCGGCCCACTCTATCATGTCAAAATATGAAAAAAAATATGTCAAAATACAGCCAACCCCGCCTGTGTTAAAGTTCAAAAACTATCTGAACATAGACCCGGTTCTGATTGTTGGGTATGCAGATTTCGAGAGTACACTAAAAAATCGCGTATCACATACCTCGAGCAATATCACGAACCCATGAGCTATGGGTTATACTTTTTCATGATTCCGTCCACGATGATATCAAACGCGTTCTTCCTCAAGAGCCGTTTTGTACAGAGGACCTGATGCTTTAATTTACTAAAAGAGTTGCATCAATAGCGAATAAAGTGGCTAGCGCGATGAAAACATTGTAAGAAGAAACAAAATTGTCCGTGCAAGAATGGATAAACAACTTTCGAATGCGTAAAAGCGATCGGAATATGTATACGACTCCAGAACAGGAAATAGTTTTTGAAACAGCAAATTGCTGTTAAATTGCAGTTTACTTTCACATTACTTATATTCTAGTTATTATTTGACTGGAATAGATCAGAGGAAAGGAAAGAACATGTAGGAAGTATGAAGATTGGCACTGGATCTCAAATAGTTCAAGTTATGGTTGAAAGACCCCTATGCTTAATGGCAGAAAAAGAAAGAAACACATATATAAATAAAAAATAAAGTCTAATTGTGAAAAATCTATTATTCACAACTGAGGTTGTATAAACTTTGGAATTTTATTTTGTGATTCCAAAAATGCTTAATTACTATGGTTGAAAAGATTTTAAACTTTTGTAATAACTAACCTTGAAATCCTTCAGTTTACTCTACAAAAAAATTAGGTACGGTTATTTGATATTTCCTTTTTTTTGAAATGTGTTCTATCTTCAGAAAAAATAAAACTACCATATAGAAAAGAGGTTCAGCCCCTTGTTTCTTATATACCCAACCATCTAAACTGACAAAAAAAATTGATGTTGCAAATATTCTATATGTTCTTAGAACTATGTAGGGATACTACAGCTTTAAAATAATAATTATGAATTGTTTCCTAACAAAAATGGGTACGCAATATGTTGCTTTACATTATCTGTTCTAGTCGGTTTTGTGGCTAAGACCCATATAAGAAGCCAAGGTATAAAAAGCACTAGTCAGAGTTGCAATTTCTGAGGGTAGTTATGTTCACAACCAATCCCAACAGATTGAAGGTGGTTCTTGTAGGGCTGAATATCATTGCATTTTGGTGGGCCTAGCATGCTGATGTGAACCATATATGAGGGACGATCAGAAACTAAGTCCCTCCATGAAACAAACACATATTTATAAGACAATTTTTTTTTTTATTGAACAAAAACTAAATATTTTTATCTAATTTTTGACATAGTCATCAAGTTTTTCTAACACTTTTCATACCTTGTGACAAGTTTTTCAATTCCACTCTCATAAAAATTTTGTCTAATTTCCTTCAACCATTTAAGCACTGCTTCCTTAAGAAACGCTCCCCTCCCAGGTCTCGCTTGCGAGGACCAAACAAGTTGTAGTCCCAGGGTGCCAGATCAGGGCTATAAGGCGGATGAGACCACACTTACCACTTGCATTTTTGGAGTAACTCCTTGTCACATGAGCTGAATGAGGAATAGCGTTGTCGTGAAGGAAAACGACCCCAACGCTCAATCTTCCGGATCTTCGATCTTAAATGACTTTAGGCAATTTTTAAAAAGTCTCAGTAAGATTCGGCATTGATTGTTGCTCCTCGAGGCATAAATTCACTGTAAATAACTCCTTCAGATTCGAACATGTGGGCATGTTTTCATGTTTTTGGCTGGGGTGAATTTTTAAGTCTCCATTCATGTGATGCTCGTTTAGTCACAGGAGTGTAATGAAGCATCCAGCTCTCATCCCCTGTGATGATTTGTTTCAAAAACTGTTGACCAGTTCTGGAATAACGTTGAAGAAAAGAAAGAGCAGACGCAAAACGATGATGTTTGTGGTTGTCGGTCAACAGATGTGGTATCCATTGTGCACACATCTCACGATAATCAAGCTGATCGTGAATAATCGCAAACACACTACCATAACTGGTGTTAAGTTCACCTAAAACCTCTCTCTAATTATAATGAGCCGGTTACTCAAGATCATTTCATGCATGCGTTCCGTTTACCCGTCGTGTTTTTAGTTGAAGGACGCCCAGAACGCAGTTCGTCACTCACATTTGTTCTTCCGTTTCTGAACGTTTGGCATCATTATGTGATCATCAGGTGTGACATTGCATTTTCACCATATATCTCAACAATTTGGCGATGAATTTCACAACTGTAATTTTTTGCCCACAAAAATCGGACTACTGAGCACCCTTCTATGCTGGATGAAACCTCTAGAGAACACACCACATTAACAATGACACTACACACATACTGAATGTCATACAGAATTGCTGCGGGGAAGCGTGAAGACAACAACGCAACCAGTGCTGCCACCACAAGACATTAATATATCCCTTTCAGTTCAAGAACACGACAAGGGTGTAACTTACTTTTTGATCCATCTCTCATATTTGGTTTAGTGAAGAAGGGAATGGGAAACCATTTTTAAATTTTCATTTTTCCTAAAAAGCCTGACACAGGGTTCTTTACTCTTAGAGATGGTTGTAATTTTCGAGAGTGATTTGTGATTCATATCAGGTTGACTACAACCATCATGTCACTTAACATATACGCAGATGACAAATCACATAATCATACTCAAATAACTGAGAAGATTAAATAATTTAATTGACCTTGAATAAGTAAGGTATGAACCTTTCATCGAGTCAAAATCAGGACTGTAGTGCCAGAATTTTAGTCTATCAGCAGATGAATTTTTCAAAGCTAGATATTTTATTAAGAAAAGAAATGGTTGTAAATATAAATATAAATAATTCTTTTTTTTAGTCATTTATTAACTCAATGTGTGGTTTTTGTCTTAGGATTCCATTTTAAGTTAACAGCTCATCATTAGATGGACTGCAAATATCTTTTTTAAACTCTTCATAATATTCATGTTTTCTAACTGTAAAAATGGATAAAACAGTATAATTCTCAAGTAGTCATAACACTGCAATCACATGAGAAGTTTTCATTATGCGAATTGGTGCTGTTTCAGTAGGTAAAAAGAAATTACTATTTAATCATTATATTAGACAAAACATTGTCACTGGTGCAATTAAAAGAAATTTATTTGTCAAAAAAAAAAAATTTAGATCTATTTTTGTATTCTAATAATAAAACAATACTTCTTTATCTACAATTGTTCTCTGTCTGTCTATTATGCAAATGACTAAGGGTAGAAGTAAAAATTTCACAACCAAGTTGCAGTAATGTATATTCAAATTCGTTATTTTATTTTTATAGGGTGACCCCCCATATCAATAAACTCACAGTAAAAATATACATTTTTTACATTCACAGTTACATACAAGATAAGCTATGCTATTGCAAAAGGACATTACTTTAGTATGCTGGTAACCCGTGTGTTTAGCCTTGAATGGAATAACACTTTTTCAAATATATATATTGGATTAAAGAAAGCATTCTGAGTTTTAATGTTTTATGTTACTGATTAATGAATATGAGTGTGATAATAAAAATTTTGAATAAAAATAAAAAAAATAATTGTTAGGCATGATTTAACTTTAGCCTGGCCTAGGGAAGATAGACAAAAAAGGGATGTATCCTTAACTGAATTGTGGTGTGTAATATAATATCTGTCATATTATGATACAGGTATTTATAAACCTCTAAAATCATTTGGTTGCTATGTTCAACACTTAACATTACATTAATGGCAATTTTATGGAATTTATATACTCAAAGAATGATCAGAAATTTTAATTTGTGTGAATTTCAATTACATAAACAAATTTAGTACAATATATTTCATGTGTGATAATTTTTAAAAATAATTAAAATTTTTTTAAACAGTAAAAATGTTTTAAAACGAATCATCATCTTCATCATATTTTTCAGCACCACAAGAGCCTCCTGCAGTTTCCCTTCTAGGAGGTCTAGAATGATGAACTAAATATCTTGTAAATGAGTTAATGACTTCATGCTGGTTTGCAGTTTCTAGTAAATTTGATTGTTGTTTTGATGCAAGTGTACATGTTACCTAAATAAAAGAAAAAAAGGGATCTTTTTTAGATTAACCCTCCATTTGTAAATATATATATACATATATATACAGAGTGCATCACAAAGTTCTCCTGGGACTTTCACAATCTATTCTACTAATGGAAAAAGTTCATATAAACATATGTCCTACAATGCTACGTTTATGAGTTACAGCTAGTGAAACATTTCGCTCAGATTTTAGCTACCCCGGTGAAACGAGATTGTATTGACATTTTTAAGACGTTAGTTAAGAGAAAGAAATAGTGATGTCTTATGGTTTTTGACCTGAAAAATAGAATAAAATAGGTCCTAGAACCGTATCTGCAGTAGTTTTTGAGAAATATGAGATGAAAACCAATAAATTGGGGGAAAATTGTGTTTTTTATGTTTGACGTTGAATAACTTTATTTAACGAGTAGTAAACAAATAAAACTTGTAGAGAATTTAAATCTGAAAAATGTGTTGTAGGATAATTTGAATAAAACAAAGAAAAGTTAGAAAAATTCGATTGTTATTTAGAAAGAGTTCATTAGACCAAAGTGCATTATACGTACCAGTTTATAAAATGAGCCGGCCAATTTCAAAGTATTTCTTAGCACGCTTCTGTACTGCTTTTGTTGCTATTTTTAGTTCTTCAGGGATGTCCTTAAGTCGCTCAGACGCATCCATAATCCAGAGAATTAATTCCTCACGAGAATATATTTTTGTTTTGTATACAATTTTTCATCCATCTCAGATACAAAAATCTAAATGTGTTAGATAAGGCGATCTTCGTGGCCAGGAATGTGAACCTCCACAAACGATCCTTTTCTCATTTTTGAACATCTCTTATAAACTGGTATGTATTTATGTACTTTGGTCTAGTGCAGCATTTCTCAACCTTTCACTATTTGCAACCAAATTTTCATCGCGCCCCCTCTCATACAAAAACAATGTATGCAATAATAACAATCTATTTTGACGCTAAAGCTACTATACGACCTTAATTACAAATTACCAAGAATAAATAAATTTATTGATATTTGGCAACACCGATCCGCTGCATTAACAAAACCAGAATCGATGCCTCTCTATTGCTCTCTGTCTTACGTCTACCATATCGGACATTCTCGCGGCTTCGCAAGCAGTTCCGATTTGTCTCGAACACTCTGGAACGTCTGCGCATACGTGTTTAAATGCTGCACCTTGTTCAATACCAGCCAGTGTCAGTCGAATCGATCCTTCTATTGCTATCGAATCTATCGTGAATGTGTATGTTGTAATTTGCGTGTTAATTGCAATTCACAGCAGTAGATTTATACAGAATCATGATAAATTTTTAAGTGGGCGTAAGTGAGCATTAGACGATAGTGAAGCATCAACAAGACGAGCATGATTCCCAAAATAGAATCAAGAAAATATCCTCAAGCATACTTAAATTTTGGGTTTACCAATACTGAAGTAAATGAAGACGAAAGGTTCCTGTGTCATTTGCTCAAAACTTTTGGCAGCAGACAACATGAAACCTAATAAACTTAAAACGACATTTGGATACGCTTCATAGTAACTACATTAATAAACCCCGAGAATTCTTCAAATTAAAATGATATGAAAAGAAAACATTATTTTTAAGAAAAAGCTTTGTGAATGAAAAAGCTTTACTTGTCTCTTACAAAGTTTCATATACAATAGCCAGATGTAAAAAGCCGCACACCATTATTGAAGAGCTTATTTTGTCAAACAATTGCAATCCATATCTCTATCAAATGATAGAGATATTCGACTAATGCCCGTCGAATTGGTGATATAGCTGAAGATGTACAGCATCAGCTTTTCGGAAAGTTGCGAGATAAATTGATTTCAATTCAGCTTGATGAGGCAACAGATAGCAATAAAGATGCTCATTTTATCGCCTATGTTCGATCTTGTGATGGTATGTCAGCAGCAGTAGAACTACTTTTCTGCAAACCAATATAACTCAAAGCAACAGCACTCGCATTATTTGCTATCTTAAATAATTCTATAAAAGAGGCAAACATAAAGTAGAAAAATTGGGTCGGAATATGCACCGATAGTGCTCGTTCAATACCTGGAAGATTCCAAAATATACAAGCACTTGTGAAACAAAAATCTCCACAGTATGGACACATTGCATGATCCACAGAGAAGCTCTGACTTCTAAAGAAATGAGTCCTGGTCTAAATATTGCCTGACAACGGTTGTAACCGTACTAAATTATATAAAAATGAGATTCCTAAAATCACGAATATTTTCTGCATTTGTAAAAACATAGGTGCAGTACATTCAGTGTTACTATTTTATTGCGAGAAAAGATAGTTATCACGTGGGAAATTTTTGCAACGTGTTTATGAATTAAGAGATGAAATCGTTATTTTTCTAGAAGAGGAAAGCCGACCGGAAGCCGAGAAGTTTCAAGATGTTTTATTTGTAATGGGATTGAGCTACTTGGTCGACATATTCCAGAAATTAAATACCTTGAATCTTCAACTCCCAAGAACAAATACTCATATTTTGGATATGAGTGATGAAGTTAATGCTCTTTTAAAAAAATTTGAATTGTCAAGCAGAAATTTGAAGCAAAAAAAAACTAGAAATGTTTGCAAATGTGGATGAATATGTTAAAACTTACAAAGCTGAAAAACAACATGTTTTGTAACAATTGAAAATCATTTAGCCATGCGGCAAAGAATTTAAAAAAGTATTTTCTTGCTGACGACAACTTGGTAGCAAGTTACGAGTGGGTTTTTTATCCATTTCAAAATACTCGTGAAGGGCTCTCAACTGCCGAAGAAGTAATATTCGCAGACTTCACGGCAAGTAGCAAAATCAAAAGACAATTTAGTAATAAATCACTCTTTGAATTTTTGGCAGGGGTGGATGATGAGTTTTCTGCACTGAAAACAAGAGCATTTAGTATGCTAATACCATTTTCAACATCCAACCTTTGCGAAACCGAATTTTCTGCGGTGGCTGCTTTGAAGGCAAAATACAGATCTCAGTTAAATATAGAAAAAGAACTCAAAATGTCTATTTCTAATATTAAACCCTCCTTCGAAAACCTTTGCTCTGCAAGACAGGCCCAAGGGAGTCACTAATAATTATTAAACTTGTTTTTAATATAGTATTGATATGTTAATTATTAAATACAGTGTGCAGTATTGATACAATCCTATTTATAAATGTATTATATCAGTGTAAATGTGAATTTTATTATTTATTATGTCAGAATGTATTTTGTTTTTTTCCTTTCAGTAAATTAATAATGTTTTTTAATATTTTCTTTTCGATATGATCGCACCCCCCATTTAGTGTAATCAGTCTCCTCCCCCAAGGGGGCGCGCCCCACAGGTTGAGAAACACTTGTTTAGTGTACTGTATATAAGGAAAATTCGAATTTTTCTAACCTTTCTTTGTTTTATTCAACTTATCTTAAACCCTTTTATTCAGAATTAAATTCTCTACTCGTTTTATTTAAAAGTTTTGTGTGTTTATGGGTACATTTAACAAAGTTTATTAACATAAAACAAAGGTTTTCCCCCCAATTTATTGGTTTTAACTCCAGATTTCTCAAATACTACTGCAGAAACATTTCTGGGACCTATTTTATTCGATTTTTCAGGTCAAAAACCATAAGAAACCATAATAAACCCTTAATTGACGTCCTAAAAATTTTAGTACGATCTCATTTTACTGGGGTAGCTGCAATCCGAGCGAAAGTTTTCACTAGCCGTAATTCACAAACGAAGCATTTTAAGACATATGTTTATATGAACTTTTTCCATTATTTTCACGAGTAGAATAGGTTATGAAAGTCCCGGGAGAACTTCGTGGTACACTCTGTATATAACACACACACACACACACAACATATATATATTGTCGCCGAATAGCTTCGATGGCACGTGGCACTTACTAACCTTATGGTAGCTCTGAAAAGGGCCGTTTTTGTCGTCGATTGGCTTCGACAGCTCGTTGTAATTACTAACCTTATGGTAGCTCCGAGATGGGCTATTGTCGTGGAATGACTTTGACGGCTCGTAATTTATAACCTTGTGGTGGCCCTGAAAAAGGCCGTTTTTTGAGTTAGCTCTAAGAAGAGCTGTTGGGTCCGGAAGCTGGTCTCCGGCGAAGTCGGGGAGTTGCGGCTCGTCCATTGAAGTCAGACCGGGCTTCCCCGCAGCGGCAGTTGGGTCTCCACTACAGCATGGCATTGGTGACCCCCAAAACCCGCAGTAGTATCGGGTCGGCGTCGGTCGTCCTTCGCCGGCGCGGCCGAGGCGGTTCTCCCCAAGCGATCTCCCACGCTGGGCCGGCTACAGCTGCCGAGTCCGCCGGCCAGGGCGATTGAAGCCCGGCGAGCTAAAGCGGGAAGGTAGCGTCCGCGTCCAGCAGCTACCTCGGGGGTCCGGCCAGGCCTGCTGCTCCGGCGGGGATGTTGGCATCCGCCGGGATGTCCCACGTTCAGGCGGCCAAGGAACTTCTTCTGTCACTTTCCATCTTATTCTTTTTCTTCTTGGTCTTTTGGTGGTGGTCGATGATGAATTGAAAATTCACTCTCGTGCACGTTTTTTATTGGAGCCTGAGAGTGGTGGGGCTGCAGTGCCATTGTGGTGGGAAAACTGCGCGGTGGGAGTGATGCTTGTATCAATGCGTACGTATACTGTGCGCCAGCTCACATCGTTGCTACCGTGTTCGCCTGCTGATATTAAATTAGGCATATATGTGGTAACAATACCACTATATATATATATATATATATACTAGTAACCCACAAAGAAAGTTTCAGGACATGTTCTACTGACAAAAATAATGTAAAAAGTTCGTATAAGCGTAGGTCTGGAATCCCTTTGTTTTCGAATTACGGTTAGCGAAAAATTTCGCTTGGATTTCAGCTCTTCTAATAAAAGGAAATCCTACAGTAATTTATGGGACCCAAAATAAGGAGTGAAGTTGATGGTTTGTTATGCAATTTGAGCTGAGAAAAAGGAAAAACAAGCCTCAGAACTACAACTCCAGTCGTTTTTAAGATCGACGTAAAACACAAAATCTCCGGTGTCGCAAAACAAGTTTTTTTTTTTTTTTTGATTCGCAGTACACACCCACTGGAATGGACTAGTGGTTAACCACTAGACCATTCCCAAATTAGCTGATTTGGAAGTCGAGAGTTCTAGCGTTCAAGTCCTAGTAAAGGCAGTTATTTTTATACGGATTTGAATACTAGATCGTGGATACCGGGTTTTGGTAGTTATGTTTAAATTAACCACACATCTCAGGAATGGTCGAACTGGGATCGTACAAGACTATACTTTATTTACTCATACATTCCATCCTCTTTCATCCTCTGAAGTAATACCTGAACGGTAATTACCGGAGGCTAAATAGGAAAAAGAAAGGTTTGTAGTACAATAGCTTTGTTAAACGAATAATAAATGCGTTAGATTTAGTAACAAAAATGTGTAAAGAATTTAATTCTGAGTAAATTAATATAAATACAGCCAATAAAAAACTTTTAAAAATTCTTTGATGTATCAGCATATACGAAAGAAACGGTCATTTCCAATGTATTCGTTTTCTCTTGAACACCAGGTAAATCATTATTAATGATGAACATCGTTTGATTCAGCATAGCCCAGGCACTAATACAAGGAGAACTTGAGAAGACCTTTATTAGATACAGAAAGAATAATATGATTTTCTGTTTATTTTTCTTCAATAAAAAACCCTATTTTTTTTCCTTACTTTTTACTGGATGTATTTACATTAATTTTCTCAGAATTAAATTCTCTATAAGTTTTGTTACTAAATCTTCTGCATTTATTAATCATTTAACAAAGTTATTCTTAGTGGCACCTTGTAGCTAAAATTAGTGGGGGTGCTGTTCCAGAAATTTTTTCTGGGTTTTTTCAAGGCCATAGTTAAAGTTTTCTGTAAGATAAAAGAACCTAAAAAAATAATCAAATAGAATAACTGGAAGTAAAATAATAATTTAATTCTACACTTCATCACATTCAAGAATACGGTACACAGTTTTTAAGCAGAATACAGGTGAAGTAAAAATACTACCTTCCACTAGCACACCAGGGTCGGCACTGCAGGAGAGACAGTGCTCTCTCTCCCTCGCATCAGCCCCCTATGCGCGCATGTGCACAACAGCCAAACACCATGCCGCTGTAACTGTGAAGCGTGCAGTTCCATACAAAGATTTTTATATATTTTTCATAAACTGGATTTATGGCTACTGACATTAAGCTTAAGGATTATATATTGTAAATGTATAAAGAAAGAATAGAAAAAAAGACTCATATTAAATGTTATCGATAATATCAAGTGGAAATAAGGGGGTGCTGCAGTTCCACAGTGCACTGGTTATTCTACTAAAAAAATGTGTTTTTCGACACCAAAATTTGTATTTTACATCGGATCTTAAAAACCGCTGGAGTTACAGTTCTGATACTTGTTTTGTCCTATTCCCAGCTCAAATTACATATAAACCACCAACTTTACCCTTAATTTGGGTCCCAAAAATTATAGTAGGGCTGTAATTTTAATTAGAAGAGCAACATTTTTCACTAAACGTAGCTTGAAAACAAATTGTTTCCAGATCTATGTTTATATGAACGTTTTTCATTATTTTCACCAGTAGAACATGTCCTGAAAGTTTCTTCGTGAGACATTGTATATATATTTTTTTTTATTATTCAAATAATTGACATATTAGTCACTGTGTTAATAAAATTTAATATTGTACAAAATATAAACCACCAAAACACAATAATTAGATAAGTTAAACTTACAATATTAATTTCCAGTAACTGGTATATGAGATGCAGTATCCAGCATCTCCATTTGTTATTAAATTCAATATCTATTATATTTAATCAAATTCTTTTAACAGTTTGTCGTTTTATTCAAAATTATGTTCATATTTTTAAATTTTGAATAATATTATGAGCCTACATATAAATTTTACAGCCAAATACCAGAAATTTTGTACAATAATAATCATTTAAATGATGGACAACATAATATATATGTGTGCTCATAATGTTATTCAAAATATAAAACATAATTTTGGATAAAATGACAAAGAATATGTTTTAACATAATAGATATAGAATTTAATACCAACGGAAGATGCAGGATACCACAAAATCTGGTTATTGGAAATTAATACGTTAAGTTTAATTTATCTAATTACTGTATTTTGGTGGTTTATATTTCATATAATATTATATATATATATTATATAATATTATATATATATATATATATATATATATATATATATATATATATATATAATACACACACTACAAATAATGTAACTGATGCTTACCACACAATATTTCTAGCACTGCTGTAGATTATTCCTAATCTAATTAAAATCTTACATAAGTAGATAAAAATATATTTCTTTCATAATAGCAATTAAATATTCTACATCTATTCATATCTGGTGCACCCAGGTTAATAAATACAAATCATATACTCGTTGGTCATTCGGTTCAGTGGTTAGCACACTGGGTACTACATTATCTGGTCTTAGATTTAATTTCTGATGACCATCTGACATTTTTTCAGTATCATTTATTTCACTCATTTGTTTTTCCTCATTTATATTAAAATACTTTTAAAATACATCTTAGGTTCTCAGCAACCAATATTATATTAATGATAATTTTCAGGAATTAATATGTTCAAATAGATTGGTTAGATATTTTAATTTGTTTGAATTTAATATCCAAAAGAATTTTTTGCAGATATTTAGTGCATCTTAATTTTCAAAATAATTAACATGCTTAAATGGTACATAAATATATTTACATGTATAATTTGTATAGAAATTATCTATATATTTTAGAGATTTATAATATATATATATATATATATATATACATAAAACATGAAATATTAAACGTAACATCATTATCATATTTTATTTTTCATTATTATTAAAAAATATTACTGAAAAGAAGTAAATCAAACTAGACAATAGATGTATATGAATACAGAGTATTTTATGTTTTGGTAAACTGAGCACAGCTTTATAAATTTATTTATAAAATTATTTTTATTGACTTAAGACATTATTATTAGTAAGGAGTAGAAGTTAAGATCAAGAACTCTGAAATCGCATTTCTTTTACTTTTGTATGTAAAATGGAAATAAGCTGTATATCTTTATTAATCTTCTACTTTGTTAAATTCCATTCTATCATCAGAATAATTTTGGAATGGTACAAATATTATAAAATACTTGAAAAAATCATATGTTTAATGAAACAATAAAATAAATAGTTAACAAATAAAACTAATCACCATCTCAACTATAAATCACATTTTTCCTAATCTTAACTTAATCTCAGAAAATAAAAATCCTTTTTATTTATGACTATTTTTCTCCTGACTCTTCCTTTACATTTAAATAACCAGTAAATGTTGATATATTACATTTATTTGTATTTTACTAAGCCAAAACATACTGAAAAAAATATGGTATTATATGATTCTGAGGGAGAAAGAACTAGGTGATATGATAATGCAAAATTTCTGTTATAAATTCTTTCCCATATCAAAATCAATTCATTTGTTATTGTATTTGTCCATTTGTAGAATACAGTACTGTATGTGTGGATAGCCATATAACAAAAACTTTTTTTTAATTTTTATGACTACATATTTTTATATGTTTACAATTTTAATGTTTTAAGTTTAATGTGTGATTTTTAAAAAGAAAAAGTTTTATTAATTGATGATGAGGGAAACCCTCGAAAGCGATTTTATGAAATAAAAATAAGCAAAAGGTAAGAAGCATTACTGAATTCTGTACTTGTTTTAGTAAAATGTTTTATACTTTTGTCTTTGAGGTCATGCAACCTCTCAGTTTAGTTTTGTGTTTCTTACTAATGAATAAACCTAAATAGTATAATGTTGGAGAAGTTATTCCTAATCATCCAATACGAGTTAAAGTTTAATTTTTTTAAGAACATCTGTATAAAATTTTAGGTCCTAATTATAAGATGTAAGATGACATAGATATCTTTGGTCCCTTGTTATTACTATTTTTAAATGGACTCTTCAAAATTTCATACTATTTAACCAATGCTACAACTCTCTAAATCTGAAGATGAATATTAAATTATTATTTTTTTTTTTAAATTTATAATTTTTTTTTTTCAATATTTCAGATATTTTTTTATGTATCACTACTGTCATTTAATTTTTTTGTATACTACTCTTATTAAAGTTTTCCCACTGCTTCTCTTAATCCTTTCAGGAAAATAAACTATTGGGGCAGTTGCTTAATTTTTTCTGTGTGGAATAAGATACCTTTTTCTTGGTTTTATTATAATAGTGTAATTTATAATTAAATACGGATTTGAATAAACAATTGATAGAACTAAAATAGATACGAAAAGTGTACCAAAACAATGAAGTGAGTGATAAAAAAATATCTCTGTTCCTGTCATATACGATCTTATACTTTACAAACAAAAAAAAAACATACAGTAAATAAAATTTGTTACTCAAGAAAAAAAATTTAATGGAGCATAATGAAGTAATAAAACTTTTCTAAATATTTAAGAAAATAATTTTTTTAACCCTTAATTTCAAATAAATGTAATGTTGCGTTTAACAATGTAACAACTGTAACAATGTTGCAAAAATATAACTACTTTTATATCCAAATATTTTTATATTGTAATTTTAATTTAGGTATTATTTTTATAACATTTATTGGTAATTATTGTAAACTGATTACTTAAACAAAATTAATGAAACTAGCACCTATCTGTAAATGGAATTACTTACAATTAAAATTATCCAAAAACATATGTTAAAGATATTACACTTCATTATCTTTATTTGTTAAAAAGCAGTTAACAAAAATTAATTTACATACACTGAATATTTATTCGGTTCACAGTATAATTAATTAAACAAGTATTGTGTTAAGGTGACTAAAACAATAAAGTGGAATGAATATAATATGAAAGTGTAACATTGAAATAAAAAAAAAATGACAAAGGTGTTTCAACCAAACAGAATGGTTAGAAATCTTTTTATTAGAATAGAAGAGTTTTCAATAAAAGATTAATACTGTTAGTACAAGTCCCTTTTAAATATAAATGTATTGTATCAAAACAGATGTGATAATTTTTACAGCAATATATAACAATGAAGCTCAGAAAAAGATACATATGAAGGTTGCTAATAAACTGATGGGTCATGTATTACGTATTTGTGTTAATTATTTTATAGATTGTAATTTATTTTATTTGTATTAACAAAATATACATAAAATAATTTTTGATACGTTTGCATAATCCTGAACTCCTTCAAAATTAGAAAAGGAAAAACTAATTCTATTTTCTTATTCATTTTAATTCAATTTTACAATAGTACACTTAGGTATACCTATTGTAAAAGAATAGGAGGCATACTATTTTCACAAAGAATAGGAGGCCTTGCTTTAATCAGTTGAAGTATCTCAGCTGATCCTTTGGAATTTTTTAAGATCTCCAGGTATGAGACAAGAGTCCTTGGACAACTTATGGGATCAAAAAAGTTAACACTCATTAAGTCCCAGTAAAAAAGAGACAATCTAACATATATAATCTTATAAAATAAAATCAGAGTGACCCATTTCCCATGGTAGTCATGAGGAAGAAGAAATAAAGGATAAGGAAAGAGGATGGCTCAATCAATCCATAGAGAAACTCAATGACCAGGGTAGTTTACTGTCTTGCCTAAGATCAAAAAAATTTGATTAATCTATGTTAACCATATTTAAGGTTACATCAGGTTGTCAAATTCTTGTCCTGAATAAAATATGTGCAAGTGCATTATAAGTACAAATGAAATATAAAAAAAAAAAAAACTTATGATGAAACTTAAAAACATTTTACGATATTACAATATACATTCTCATAATTAAAAAAAATACTTCTAACGTATAAAATATCTTGGAAAAAAACAATTTCATAATTTTAAAAATAGTTATTGCACTTCGTGCAATAACTATTTACTTGGAATGTTGTTAGCATAATAATGCTAACAACATTCCAAGATTATTGAGTAACAAAATAAAAATTTTTCTTAATTCTAGCATTACTTTTTGTAAATAGGATGAGACAATAAAGATTATGAAAACTTCATTCATAATCTGTTTATGTGTTTGGGAAAATACTTCATTCTCATATCCTTACTAGATCTGACGAAATGCTAACATTCTTGAAAATTGCTGTGCCATTTTTAAAAGTTACTTTCTTATATGTCAGCTTACCTGATGCTAATAAAGTTATGATATCCAACAGCTAAACATGTGTTGTATTTTAATACTAATACCAGAATAAAAAATACGATAAAACTAATCAGAATATGACAATATACGTAGTACATATTGCAAGTAATTGGTGAATGGTACTTTTATTTAGACTATAACAAATTTATTTTTAATACGAGTACATGATTATTGTTAACAATAATGTATACTTAAATTAATAAACAATTTATTTACACTGGTAGCAATAATACCAACCAATTAAAAAAAAAATCTACACTTGTTTTTTGTTAATTCTATAATTTATGCAATTATCAGTAGGTGCCAATTATATAAAACCCATACTCTGGTCTCACGTGGATTATCATATAACTTTTACTAGAAGTAAAAAGTTGTTACTGCACAATCTTTTTATTAAAGAAAAATTTAAAACAAATAGTTTACATATATTTTAATATTATTACTTCTTCCATACATTTTGATTTATTTCTTACTAAATTTCACTAGTACAATATTTTAAGAAAGTAATAAAAACTACGGCAAACCAGTCTTTTAACTTCAAACCCAATTTAGCTCTATTTCATTCCTGTAGGTATCTGATGATCAGCTTGTAATTCAAATGCATACTTCTACACACTACACAATCTTGGAGTTGGGCAAGATATTTTAGAAACTCTGTACCCGTTTTGGGCTTGCTATTTAATTCCTGGAGGAAATTCACCTTCTTTTGTGGCACACATTTAAACTAATCATTATTATTCATCAATGTGTTATTCCCATCTTAGGTAAAAAAAGATCTAATTTCCTTAGGTGTTGTGGGTAGGATAGATCATTTTTCCCCTCCCCTGAGCTGGACCCACAGCTAAGTATAACTCAGCCCAGGGGAGTGTCCTTTAACTCTAATGGGCCTTCCCACCCACCAGCTGTAGGTCTGGTAAGACAGGTCAGATCTTTTTATTGTGCAAGCCTCTAACCCTCAGCAAGGAGACTCTGGATTCAGCTAAGCTGCAACCTTTATCCCCACACTGAAGGTCGGGTCTCGTCTTGTCTGTGTGTTATGCCTCAAATGAGAGGTCCCCAACAGGATCCACACCGAGACTCTGGTCTTAACTCCCCCCCCCCCACCAGTGGATGACGGGTTCTGAAGATTTTCATCACAACAGGGAACAGCCATAGTGGTACACATCATGTACGGAGTCCCTAACTGATCATTGAAGCTGGCACACCAAGGTGTACCAGTCCTCACAGCTGAGACTGTCCAATGCTCCCTGCTAGAAGCTCCTACTCTGCTCCTTAACATCCTTAGCTCAAACCACTGTCCGGGAAAAGAGACTAAATGCATCCCGAGCTGCAGAAGCAATTATGTGAGTCAGTAAGGATGCAGGTGTCAAGCTGGGAATCCCTGCTTGAACCATATGTTCCTCCCATTTAGGGCACTAGGGTGTGTTCAACAGTGTCAAGCTCTGTACAGAACAACAGTTGGAGTTGTCACGCCTCCCAATACTTTGTTGATAGGTTTTAAAGTTCCCATGGTTTGTGAACATTTGTGTAGTGTAGTAGTCAAGGTCACCAAACTTTCTTAAACACCATAGTCGCAGGTCCAGTATCAGGATCCTTGTCCAGGCTGCCGACTCTCCAGCCAGCCACCTATCTTGCCAAACATTACAGGTCACATACCAAACCAAGTCAGCCAGTATTCCAGAATACCTGTCTGTCCTCTCCTTAACCAGTAGATCAATGGGTGGGTTACCAGATAACACGCAGGCAGCATAATATGATGTGGTCCTATATGCTACAATGATTCCTAACAGCGTCTGTGCAGGCTTTGAAGTCTAGCAAGGTTTCTATTAACCTGTTATATTGAGCCACAAACCGGAGCAGCATATAAAATGATGGATGTAACGATAGACATGATGACCCTCCATTTTAATGCTCAAGGTGCCACTTGACTCGACAGTAGTCATTTTAGGGCAGCAGGGTAGATATGTGGAACACTGATGAATTCCGAGTGGAATTGTTTATTTCATGCTGTGGATAAATGACCTCTCTTAATAATTTCTGTATATTTGATATGAATTTTCCTCATATTTAGTTCTGTGGATGTAAGTCACATCATGTTGATGATCAACATAAATCTACACTTGTGGATACAATGTAAAAGGACATTCTTATTGAACTCTAATGGAAGGGGGCTGAATATGACCTGATGTGGGAACTCAGTTTCTTCTTCAGAGACTGTATAATATGTTTAATGACTTCTTGTTAATGGGCCTAGTGGGTAATGTCAGGCCTTCTAAACATAACCATAATCCATTTACATGAATGAAATATTTAATTGTTTATTTTAGTAATATCCAGCAATTATCTTAAGAGGAAAGTTAAGTCATATTCCACAATTCTTGGTCTTCAGTTTTGCCTGCATTTCTGTAACAACTGAAGGCTGAAAAATCAGATTTTAGCTTGTACCTGAATACACACATAAAAGTACAATGTGCTGCTTCATCTATTCAGTTATCATAAATTATACTCATATATTATAATAATTCTTTACTTTCATTATATATCCTTTAAAGTAGTTTAAATGCTAACATGATGTTAAAAATTTGCTGTGTTAATAGAAATTAAAAAAAAAAAAACAAAGAATATTTGTAGTAGAAATTCTGGATTTAATAGATTTTTTCTTTATATTTTAATAAACAATAAAGCAATTTTTAACTTACGTAAACAAATGTGAAATAATAACCTACAAAAATCTGTTCAAAGCAAACAACACAGTTACTTAAAAAAATGTCTATTATCCATTAACTCAAACAATATGGTACTGACATAAGTATAGCTACACAGTAATGCCAACCAACAAAGTATATGACGTAAACATGAAATAAAAGAAAAGGTTTTCATTTAAGTAAACAATTTAATTTTAAAAACAAATATATCTTTTTACCTATTGAAAAGCATACAAGAAATCAGGTATAAATAACAACATATTGATGTAATTTATGATTACTAGTTTGGAATCAGAGCTAAGTGAAAATGAAACACCTTTTAGTATTTACTTTTATTTTAGCATTAGCTGTAAGTACAATGATCTTAATTATTTAAAAATCTAATCATTTAATATAATGATACACTTTCAATATAAAACACATAAAAATGAGACAAAGTAACTATATTATACAGTTAAGAATACCACTAGTTTAATAAACTTTGAAATTTTACAGTTCAATTTTTTATGTTTTCCCCAACCTAATTCTAGTCAGGTTTTGAGTTAATGTGATCAAAGGACTTAATACAACGTATTGAATGTTTTATGCATTAATTAGGGAATGGGAGTATCTCAGATATCTGCAACTAAGCAATACTAGCAATGGGCTCAGCAAATTTTGTAAGAAAAAACTACAGTATCCTTTATGTTACTTTTAGGATTGAAGTTTTTTAAAAAAGTTAAAGAGACTTTAGTTTAACTGGGAGATACAAAATCAGAGTTTATGAAATAAATAGTAATTTGAATAAGAAATTACATTATCAGTAATTATATTAATTTTATCTATAATTTAAAATTAAAAAAAGTTTTCATATTTTAATGCACTTTTTACTGTATTGCAGTGATATAAAATTTATTAGATGGAAAATTTTGAGATCAATAATTAATTAAAAATAAATTTAGTTTGCACCTTTGTTAAACAAGTTTATTTACAGTATTAAAATAATCAATCTAAGAAATTGATTTTTTTCACTGAAATGGCACACCATTTCACCACTACATATTTTTTTTCACAGTAGAGATGTAATTCTTGAAATGTGTGAGCATTTACAGTGCTTAAAATTTGAATATTATGTGGATTAAATGTATTCACTTACATGGCACTATGTTTCATCACTAAAATAAATATTAGCAATATCATAAGCATACCTTTAACAAATGATTGAAACCATTTGCAGTAATTCATCTGTTTAGCTTTATTAAGTTCTTGGGCAATGATTCAGTAAAGTTGTCATTGAGAGCACAAAGGACATTGCTCTTAAAACTGTTATTTTCAGAATTCTGATGAGAGAAGATAGTTAAAATAATTTCCAGGAGACTACATTAGTCTACGTTTAACTAAGTCAACATTAGACAATTAGCACTAAAGGACAATCAGGGTAGACATTATATCCCTACATTACAATTTTTATAAAAAATTCAAGCAAATTCTTTATACTGTATTTAATTGGCTCACAAGTATCAGGAAAATTATTTGGAAATAATAATTCAAGAAAGAGGTTTTATTCTAAAAATCTGATTGCTGTAATGAAAAAATCATTTAACAATCTCTTCCCAACACAAATACCTCATTTACCAATTATACCTAATTATTTAACTACGATCACATACAAAGAAAAAGTTCAGTTATCAAGGCCATTATAATAATTTTGCTACATATACATATGCAGAGGTACATTTTCAAATTCTAGGTTCCTTGAAAAATAATGTATGGGCTCAAGGCATTTAAGATCACCTGGATGAGCAACACAACTCAAATAGCAAAGATTTACTTGCTCCCTCGAAATATGACAATAACAAAAAAAAGGATTAAAAATATTTAATCTTTCAATTCTGAATTAAAGTTATTTGGAAGCCTTTGATAACTAAACCTCTAGAACAAGATTTTTTTTCAAAAAGTAGAACACATTTTTAAAAAGAACTGGTGCATATTAACAGTTTTGCTGAGAAAACTAGCAGACATGAGCTCTTGTCTTTTTTTAAATAGGTGGCATTTTAAAAAAAGGAACAATTTGAATATTATAAATACAATTTATATTAATTAAAGCACTAATGCTTTAATTATTAATGTCTGATTGTAAAAACGTTTTTACAATAAATAATTTAATAATAATAAAAAAATATCAAAAGTTATTAATGAAATAAAATTATGTACTTTTCATTTTAAAAAAATATGTATATGTAATTTAATGGGCGTACAAGGAAGTCATGTGGTGTCCACATCAGATTAAAAAAAAAATTAAATTAAATATTTTAAGAATAAATTGAAATATTTTCTTAAAACTCAATAAAAACCTATTATTCTCAACAAAACTACTTACCTTATATTTTTACATTTTCAAAATTGCCATATTAAATAATTAATATGTTACTATTACTTCATTCAAATTTTATTTTATTAGTTAAAATCTGAAAGACTTTACTTTAGGCAGAATACTATATTTCAAGTAACAGATTTGTGTAAATTACTACAGCACAGCAATGCTTCAATTCCAAAACGGGAAAAAGTCACACTACATTTTGAGCCACATTTGCAATCACTCTCAACAGAATCTACTTCTACTGCTAGACCAGCAATAAAAAGAAGTGTTTACAACTTATTTATTACATTTTTTTTATTTTTCTTATTAGAAAAAACAAAGCTGGCTCAAAGTACAATTACTACATTAAAGATGGCATTACAATGGAGATAGTTTTTCCCAACTATTGATATTAGGGTGCAAGCTGTTGACAATCTGGAACACGTTATTAGTTACTTGGAAGGACTTCAGTTCTAAACAAAAGCTGGTAAAAAAACACTGAAGGGGGACTGATGCCAAATATGTTTTCATCACTAAATAAATGCCTATTATTTCTGTAATGAAATAGGTTTTACTACACTTGCAACTGGTCAACCCTGCCAGTAAGTCATACTTCCACATGTCCTTCATTCAATCTCTGGGCAATGCTAGAAAGTGTGTGGCGATTGTTATATAGCTGGATGGAAGAGTGTAAAAAAGGGAGTTCTCAGCACTCAAAAGTGGAACCAGTTTTCTTAGGATATGTTAACCCTGATAGAAGAGTCCCTCTGGTTCACTGGGTTGGGGATTGGCAACCTAACTAAAAAACCAACCAAAAGGAAGCCAAATTCTGTCAAGGTCTATGTAGCTACAATAAGAAAAAGGTTTTATTGGCTAGATACTATCTCATGGTACTCAAATTCTTAGTAGAGGAAGTTCATAATCTTCTTTGCAAACATTTAACTCCTAATTAATTAATACACATACCTTCTTAATATTTTAAACAAAAATACCATTATTTTCTATCTTGAGTCAACACTTTATTCCTTCACCATTGAGTTTTTTTTTAGTACTAATTCTATCATGTTTAGAGCAAAATACCAGGTAAGCAACCTAAAATCGAACCACTAGAGATTAAATACAGCTGCAACATGCAATATTTTATGAATGAAATGAAAATGTCAATCAAATTACATTGAATTAACATTAGAAAACATTTATATATTTTTTACAAAAAAATTTTAAAGTGATATGGACAGTGATGCACTTTTGTGCTTCAGTAATCATACTGAATCATCTGCACAAAACCTTTTTGTTAATGCTGTCGATTTCTTGTTAAATTTCCCCTTCAGTTCATGTTAATGTGGGGGATTTGATTTAAAAAAATCTAGCATTCAAATAGCAATTAGACAGATCTGGGAAACGTGGAGCCCATTGCCCTCTGCTGACAGTTCGTTCTGTAAAGGCTGGATGAATGCATGCTAGTGAATCGTTTTGTTAGAAGCCATACCCTTCTTCACGATCTGTTAACCGAGCATAGAATTCTTTGAAAATTGTATGGTACATTTCTATACTGACAGTCTTATAAAAGAATATTGGCCATACTATATGATTAACAGAAACAGCACGCCATACATCGAGTTTCTCATTGTGGAGTGGATGCTCAAGGTTTGGTGAGGATGTTCAGCCATCCAATATTTGGTGTTGTGCAAATTAACATGTTCAGATAAATGAAACTATATCTTGTCTGATATGAAATATAGCATTGGGTCTACATGTCCATTGATAATATTTTTAAGAAACCAGCCACAATAATAGAGACAATTCGATTTATCTATTCTCCAAGTTATTGCCCAGTTGCTACATGATATAGTTTCAAATTTAAATCTTTCTGCAAGAAGTGTATTTTATGCTACTTTGTTGTGATAACTTACATATGATTTTTCAGTCAGACAGACACTCTTGTTTGAATATTGGTTATGGCCTACTAACCAATAAAATAAAAAAAGATTGCTTTTTTGTTTTGCATCCAAAACTGACCCAGCTGACACAATTTTTTTTTACCAAATCATGTATGCTACTCTTTGCTGGGATACTGACATTTGAGAATTTATCTGTGAATATTTGACATGCTTCTTGAAAGAATCCAGAAAGTACATAAAAATTCAATGACATGACAGCAACCATTTCCTTGATCAAATAAGGCATTTTAGAAAAATGAAACTGTAAATTATAAAACTATATTTTTATTTTCCTATGTGAATGTTGAAATCTGTTCAACTAGCAAACAATAAGCACCCCCCCCCCCCTCCTAAGACCCAATGATATGTAAATGAGGTGTAGTCTTGTACAAAACTATATACAGCACTAAAACATGAACTGCTTAAAATTGATAGGAGTAGTAACATACACAACCCGTAGTAACAGCATTAAAGGTGACTTCAAATTAATGCAGTTCAAGCCAGCGTGATTTGGTTTTAAGTAGTTTACTTTCAACACAAAACAATATTAAATCAAAACTAATTAAAATGATCAAATCCAGAGACTGATTACTTCAGTTATCTCAGAATTTTTTTTAAATTATTTTTTTTTATAACATAGCTTAGCTGTTGATATAAATGTATTATTTCAGGTAATCACAGTAAATGCAAGACGTCATAGCTCTGATTCATCAAGTGAGGAGGAAGTTGACTACAGAAAGGAGAAAACATATGTTTATAAAGAGGAAGTAGAGGATGAAAAACCAACTTACTATGTAGATGCACCAGAAGATTATGGAAAGTCTACAGACTATAAACAAGAATATGAATATGAAGAGTCGCAGTACTAAATAAAAATACTAATTATTATTTTATTATAAACTTGTAACTGAAAAAAACATTTTTAACAGAATTTTAGCATTTGTGAAAATTAAATAAAACTCTGATTTTGGAAAAAGTACTTATATCACGATTTAAAATTAATGAGTCCATTATAATAATAATCTGAAAACTTTAAAAAAATATTCTTATGTAAGGAAAACAAAAAACCTTAAAAGTAAATAAGAAATATAAATTATTTAAAGATAATTTGGATACTACACGTATGTTTTGGAGTTTCTGTATTATTTAGCTTCTTTTATTAATTTTAACATAGATCTACATATATATATTATTTGTTTTAGAATAACTGACAATAATCAGTAAATGTTGACCGTCAGCCAATTTTGTATACATTTCCGTAGTAATGCAAGTTACCCATAATATAAATATGTAATAAGAGTGGAATAAATCAGCATACTAATTTAGCATTTTTCTATGGTCTAATTTCATGATGCCTCCTGCCAGCACAAATAAACCATAAACAATCGATTTTTAATCATCAATTTTAAATGGCATATTAGATGATAGTAATTAACAGTAGAATATGAACAGTCCAGTTCATTTGTTGCTTTCCAAATATATTTTGTACCCATTAAACTCTTAAGTCTTCATGTATGTTTTAACTTATTTTATAAATTATTACTGTAATCTATTAACAAAGAATGCATTAAGTTTCTGTGCACTACTGTGCATCCGTTTTTTTTTTTTAATTGCATCTGTGCAATTGTTTTTAAGTGCTTATAGACTTTTTTTCACCTGTTACAATAGAGCCACGATTACATTCAGTACCTAAAAAAATTTAATTAAATATTTACTCTAACATAATATTTATTTGGATTAATTAACATTGGTGCACAAAAAATGCAACTGAAACTTTTTGATTTTAAGAAAAAAACATTAAAGCATTGTAAAGCAACGGGTAAAAATCTATTTTAGGTAGATAAAATAACACATTGTCATAGATAATTCCTCACTTCAAAAAAAAAAACACATCTGCTCATATTTCTGGATGCTGTAGATTGTATTCAGTAAAAATATCAATTGTTCTTACTGATAAATGACTGCTGTTCAGCACACTATAAAATAACTAATTGAAAATTATATAATTACATCACTATTCAGAAATTCACCAGTCTTTTTGCTCCAAATCTTGGTCATCATAAAAAGACAAGTAATGTAATTAATGTTCAAATATCCTTTTGGTTAACATGCACTAGATCAGAGATTCTCAACCTTTCAGGCTGTGCCCCCCTTTGAACACTGATGTGAAGCACGCCTCCCCACCACCACACCATATGTGGTCCCTCGGAATAAGAAACTGAAGCTGGTTATTAAATTAAACTTCAGATAATTTTATAGGCAACATTTAATATTACTACACACAACTTTATTTTCAACATATTTCTATTAATACGATTTGATTAATTTTTGAAATCAAAAAATCATGGAACTAAATAAAAATTTATTTGAGGTAATCTACGATCTACGTGAGATAGTCATGTATGTAATACACTTTTGCAACATTAATGAGACGACTGGTACTGTTTGTCCTTGACAAGTTTTTGAATATTTGGTTGTAACTGTGACAAAGCACACCTCAGGACACTTTCAACATCTAGCCTTGCTCAATATTTTGACTTTATGTATACTAATGTAGAAAATCCAGATTCAATGTGGATGAAAACTGTACAACTTCCCAGCTTCCAAAGCAACATGTGGGAAAACAGAAAAATAGCTTACCCAAAAATCTTCAACATCCATGTATGCTAATGCCGTGTTTGCTTGAAAATCACATTTTAGGTCGATTGCCTGTTCCTGAATATGATCAGGAAGTATATCCATAAACTACATTGATTTTAAAGGGATCTTTTGAAAAATAGTCTCCAATTTAATTTTTTAGTACTACCAAATGCCCTGATATAAGGTCCTTCAATTCACTTATTAGGTGTAATGGAAGATTTTCTGTCATGGTCAAGGTCATTCAGTCTTGGAAAGGATGAAAAGTTTTGCTCTGAACTCTGAAGGCAACGTTGCCAAACAGCTATCTTTTCTGTGAAACCCTTAACTGCATCATAAGTCTTCAGAATGTTTTTCTGACCTTGTAGCTTCAGGTAAAGAAAGTTGAGAGTTTCGAAAAAATTCTGATAAATATGCCAAGTAAAAGATAAATTTATAATCTATAAACTTGGTATATAGTTCTTGTCTTGAAGTCATCAAAAAAATTTCAATTTCCGATTTTAAATAATCAAGCAAGCATATTATCATTGGATAGCCAACAAACTTCTGTGTAAAAAAGAAGTTTCTTGGTCACTGTTCAATTCTTGATACAATGCTCATTGAACACTATTAGTGTTCAATGCGCTGGATTTGACATAATTTAATATTTTGCTATGTTTAAAGCGACCTTGAGCGATTCAGGTAGAGTCTGACAAGCTAAAGTTTGTCTGTGAATGATACAGTGAGAACTAATTATTTTAGGGACTGTTTCTTAGCCAATTCTATAAATCCTGATCGACATCCTGTCATGGCTTGGGCCCAATCAGCACACATTCCAATAACTTTCTCCTAAGGAAGGTCATTAGCTGCTAAAAAATATGAAGAGTAGAAAATATATCAAAAGCTTTAGTTGTTGTTTTAAAAGATTTTGAAAACAATATTTCCTCAAAGAATTGTTTTCCTTCAATAAATCTGCAGTAAAACAATAACTGAGCATCACACTGCAAAAAAAAAAAAAAAGATTGGGGAGCTCCTTAGTTTTGCGCTATTTGATCTTTTAAATCTGTGTTTTACTGTGTCATTGGACAGAAAAATTTTTGCAACTTATTACAGCTGTCTTCACTCAATGTAGTACTACAAGCAATAAGTAACCCCTTAATTTCTAATGAAAATTGCCACAAAATAAGCTTAATTTCTATTATAGTGCATTTCTAAATTAATTTATTTTTATGAGGTACGTCAAGCCTTTGGAAACCACTCCTCTTCTTCACCCACACTTAATGATGAAATGTGTAAAATACAATTTTATTTCATGCACTGAAGTTTCTCTGGATGGATTATACTCTGCTTGTGCTTTTCCTTCTATGTTCTGTATAGGGTTCATCTCAGTGTAACAACCAGAAATAATCTGCCATCATCGTAGTCCATTTTCTTTGATACCTCCTTTCCATTTATTTCATGTCCTGATGTCTCAACCATCTATTCGCTAACAGCAACCAGATTTTCAGGAAACTAGTCCACATGTAAATTTAGTAAGTCAACCTTCAAGCTTGTGGAACAGCCTAAATTTTTATATTTCTGCAGCATGTTTTCAACAACTGATTTCAAGTTCGGATCCTTCTTATTGCCCAGAAACTTTGTTACTATCTCCTTAAAGGCCCTCCAGGCTTCTTTTTCTGCAACTTGCACCTGTTTCTCAAACCATCTTTGAGAAGTTTTCTAATATCAGAACCAGTAAAGACACCCTCTTTTAGTTTGGTGGTTAATAAAACTGGAAATTTGTCACAATGTATTTAAAAAAATTACCTTTTTTGATAAGGCTTTGACAAATTGCTTCAAGCCTAACTTGATATGCAGAGGTGGAAGTAGAACTTTATTTGGATCTGAGACCTTTTCGAAGCACATTGTTGGTTCCAGGATCTGATGAAGCTCTTTTATTCTTCAAATTGAAACCGTGAACACCAGTAACAATTGTTGGTGCGATTTTGTGGCTATCGAACTCCAAATCTGAATCTTGTTTACCCTTTGACCACTGTGTAAGGCCTTCAACACATGTGTAGTAAACATAGTGGGGTGCTCATGTTTTGTCTTGATCTCTTATTTTCATTCTGAAATACGTGAGATACACCTGTCGAACAAAACTTGTTACATTTATTTTTTGCCTTTCCACCAATAACTCACCACAAATGTAACAAAAAAATCTGTAGAATTTTTGCAGCCACTTGGAAAATGGAAGGTTTACTTTATGGCTTGAAAAGCCATAAAGCTCATTTTATAGTACCACATTATTGGAATTTTTCAAATTTTGAAATTTGCGAAAAATCCTGATGTGATGGAAAAGATCTGATGTGGGCAAGACATGACCTTCCTAGTATACCTATTAAATTACACACACACATTTTTTGCTGCACTTTATTTAAACTTATTTCTTCTGAAAGTGAGATACGATCCTCCAATTCTTTAATAAAGTGAACAGTTATACAATTGCTGAAATATTAGTTTTTATCATAATATTTATACAATTATTAATTCAACAATCTTACATGAAATATTTGGATAGAGTAAAAGTCCCTTTAATATTCACATTACTAAATCAGTATTATTCATATCTTCGTGCGTTGCTGATTAACAAAAGTTTCAGATTTCTGGTGTGTCATATAAATAAAAATAATAGTAATTAAATTATTCCGTTTAGTGAACTGGATAAAAATGTTAATTTCAGCCTTATGGTGTAAAATACTCAAGTTTTTATTATTGGATTATTTGGTGAATAATCAAAAATGAAAAAGAAACAATTATACAGGAAAAAGAAAGATAAAATGAGAAATATATTTCAAAAATATGTCAAGAAGATGAATATGAAGAGGAAGAAAATATTAAGAACAAGGGAAGAATAAAAAATTAAGAGAAGGTGATAAATATAAGCTCTCAGTGAGGGCCTTGTTACTGTAGTTAAGGAAGAGTACAAAATCAAAATTTATTGGACACCTTTGGTTTAGTTGACTGCAATCAAAAGGAGAGGTGCACAACTAGATGTAACAACAGTTATAAATCCAAAATTTCAACATCCTACGGCTAATCGTTTTTGAGTTATGCGAGATATGTACATACAGACATCACACTGAAACAAGTCAAAATGGATATTTCCATTAAAATCTGAAAACAGATATTTATTTTTGGATTCAGCACTAAAAATACATACGAATTGATAATCAAAAGTTAAAAAACATTCCACAACCCAAATTTTGTAACCTTGTGTATCTGGAAAACTTACTTTGAAAGTAAGACACCACTAGGGATAGGGTTGTTAGACTGATTGGTGATAGTCCTAAAGACATGTTTAGTTGAACAGAACTCTATAGAACCTTATAGAAGGTTGTGTAAACTTCCTATCTAAACAAAATTGGGATAAATAAATACCTGGGCAACAACAGGTAATCAGCTAGTTTTGAATAAAGAACTTTTTATTATTGACTTTATATTCAAAAAAGGATTTCTTTTAATAATGAAAATACTGCTTTATTATTTCACTTTTCAAAATGTACAGGTTTGTTTAAATGAATGACATATTTTAGAATACTCATTTGTTAAAAATATTAGACACAACATTAAAAATAAAATACACTACTAAATAACACAATCGATTTAAATTAATTATTCTAACGATGATTTAAAACATTCTTATGGATTTATATTCCAATTACCTGCAATGGTGAGTTAACAGTAAAACTGCATTAATAAGGTTGTTTATAAGCTGAGATTTAGAAAATTTAGCAATAGAAATTTTAAAATGTACAAAGAAACTTCATGTTATGATGAAAAACATTTATTTCCACAGCAACTTGTTTTTGAAATATAAAAATTACTTTTTCAACTCCAAGGAGTTTATTGACAACTGAAATGACATTAGGAAAGAAGCTATTGGAATATGGTCTAACGGAATTTTAAAAATTAGACAGATCAATGGCTAATAGACCAAAAACAGAAAAGTACATGAATCTAAAATGATGAGATATTAATCTAGGAAAGTAGCTGCATCTATAAAAAGAACATAGCTAAAAAGCCTATATAAAACATATATCTGAACTGTAATATATATAACACACACACACAAACACTAAGGTAAGCAGCGCCTAAGTTTTTCCTGCCCATATTTTAATTTATTATAACCTTTATTACCCAGTAATTTACAATTTCATTTTTGTGATTAATATTGATCTAAGTCTCATACAGCTATTCCAAATCAATTGTTATACGATAGTTACCACCTATTAGTACAAAAAGAGAAACTAAAACAAGTTTCATGAATACACCATAAGCAATAGTTAACTAAAGTATTAATATTAATGAGAGCACAACATAATATTCTTATACAGTAATTAAACTTATACACCAGTAAATTAAAAGAATCATGTTTCTTTTTTTTATGATAAAGAAATTACTTACATTACATTCAGAGAAATTGTGTGTGGTAGTCAGTTAAAGTATAACCCCAACAATTTAATTGAAAACTGCATAATATTTATACTCTTCTGAATAGAGAATAATTTGTTCAATGATAGCTACACTCATTTAGTATTGTTAGTATGTATAAATATATAAATTTTCTATTATTAATAGTGATTAATAAATAGGCTGAATAAAAAAAAATTACTTTACAAACAGCCTTAACACAACTAATCATTTAGAACATACCAGATGTTTTTTGGTAGAAAAAGAGTATACTAGTTGTTTTACTTGAAATGATTTCACTTAAATTACATCCTTATTAATAAATTCTACAGATAAAAATACTACAATTTTTTGATGTGTAACAGGAAAATATATATGCAAATTCAGTAACAAGCAAGGAATTGTCTTGAATGAGGGAATTTTTCGTTAGATGTTTAATTCAATGTGAAAAAAATTCAAAGTTTGTGCTCAAGAGGTATAGTATGAAATCTATGTAGTAAAATTTAAAATTAAAGTATCAAGTTTGACTGGGACTCACATCCTTCCAAATGAAAATTAAATCGGTTGGCAATCTAATTTTTAAATATTTCACTGATGAGAGACAATGTATATTTTTTTCTGTACAAGTTATGAAATATCATATGTATATATTATATATTTATTTATTTATACATAATATCTGAATATTAATATCTATTTAATAGGCTTCTAGCATCCTCATACTAATGAAGATAATATAGTAATTGTTCAGCAATACTGGTTCAGAAAAATAAATCTTAAAAAAATGCATTACTAACCTGTAACTGTAGAAAAGTGATAGATGCAATATTTTTGGCAGAAAGGCTACTTGTCTTATTAGATCTTAATTGGAGAAAATATGGTTAACAGGTGTAGCTTATAATTAGTAATGATCATAGGTAGGATCTTATGTACAGAAAAAAGATACAAAATAAGTATTCATATTTATATATTTAAATTTGTTGTAACATTTTATTTCATTAGATACGACATAAAATAATTTGTTTTTATAAGATATCATTGAAAAATATTTAATTAAAATTAAATTTTTCCTAACAATTTATCAATAAATAATAAACATATTAAGTTTATTATTTATTGATAAATTTAACAATAATATTATTTAATTTAATATAACAATTTCAATATCTATAACAATTTTTTATAGTGTATTTTTCATTCGTTTCAATCCATCTAAAATTCACAATCTTTAAATAGAAAATATTAAAAAACTCAATGAATATTTCCAGTCAGATTACATTATTCCAGAAGCAAAGGGGATGACTGTTATCTTACTGCTCATGCTCTTATGCTGTTTGAATACTACTATATCACTTTAGATGAGCAACTAATATAATCCAATGCTAATATGTTAATTACAATTTTTTATAGATACATACTCAGCTATTCAATATCTTACTCACTAAATCCCAACTTAATAAGTACAAACAGCAAACAAGAAAAAAATATAATGCTAAATAATACTACAGACGTCATCACTAATGAAGTTTTAAGTGTAATGATTGATCATAACATTGACTGAAATGATTAAGTAGATAACATTCACAAAAATCTAAAATATTTTTGCTCAGTCTACTATCTTTGCTTGGTAATGATAAACCAATGAGGCTAATTTATCACAAATAAAAGACATTACATACAAAGCACTTAAGTTACAGTACATTTTGGGAATCATCACCTAGAAAAAAAAATTAAGAAAGTGTTTATACTACAAAAGAAAGCAATCATGACATACGATAGGAAAAAGGAAATATGAAACCTTGACAATTTTTTAAAAATTCACAATTTTGAGAGCCTTTGTTATTATTTATAAGTCAAATCATATGTGGGCAGTCAATTTTAATAGAAATATAAACACTCATAATTAACACAAAAGAAATGGACCAAGCAGATTTTCAGAAGTAGATAGGTGGACGACTTACATTATTTGAACATAAAGAATCTTATTACGGACAAATTCTTAAAGAAATTATCACATGACAAAGGGTTAAAACAATTTTTAATCCACAGAAGAATTCCTTTTCTTCCCAATTACAAGTAAATTGGATAGCTTTAGATTAAGGAATAGATTTAATTTTATTTCTGACTGTTTGGTAACAAGTCATTAGGAGATGGGATTAAAAAAGAAATATATAAAGGATACAGCACAACACTTGCTACAATATAAATGCAGGATAAATATTAGTGAATGGAAATTAAGATAGAAGTTTCATCAAACTTGTCTGTATTTATTGAATTACTCCTGAAAACCTGTGGTACAGAGAATGCTATTTTTTTGTTACACAGACTGGTGCAAAAGGGTTAGTAATTTTTAGTTACAATTACATCTTTTGAGCTTGGAAAGTTACAAAAAGATCTTTGTTTATAAAGTGTTTATAAATTTTAACACTAATTTTATTTAAGGTAGGTAATATGTAGGATTTTGTATCATAATGGTTCATAAAAAACAAAAAAAACAAAATACTGAATTAAGAGAATGAAGAGATTAAGAGAATGAATTAAGAGAATTAAGAGAATATAAAACACTTCTATCAATTTCAAATAAAATTATTATAAATAAAAAGTCCGTTTATATCTTTCATATGAATATCTTTGTTTTCAGTGCAGCGACTATTAATCAACAGATAAACATGCTTCTGCTATGTTATTTTTCATAATTATGTGTGGTGAAAAATAAAATGGCCAGCAGCATTGCAAGCTGTCTGATTTCAGCCATTCAAATACAAGACAAAAGTTGGCTGGCAGCTGAATCATTGATGGGCAGTTAGTTAACTGCAATAAGTATTGTAATTATTGTTAAAAAAACAGTTTGAAAATGAAATATAAATAAAAAGTTTCTTTAAATATTTTTCCCTTTTTATTTTATAAGTGTTTAATTAAAAATGTATTTTTAAAAAGACACCTTTACAAAATATTAATATAAAAATAAATTAATATTTGTTAAACCAAGAGTAATGGTTTTTATTGAACATTTGAATACTTGAGATCTGCTTAAAATTTAAATTTCAGAAAACTGTTATTCAAAGAATTTTTCATGTTGTTTTTTAAAACACAACATAAAACAGTATAGATCAAATAGTATTTATAAACTGGTTTTTTATGTATAATAAAATTGATATATATTAAAACTTGCATGGCACTAACCTAGATCAAAAAAAATAAAACTCCAGTTTATAATAAAATCTATATTTCTTTTAAATAGAATTTATTTACTTTGAGAACTGCATTTCATTTTAGAAACAATCCAATCATGTTTCATAACTTCAGGTAAAGGAAGTCTCTCAGATGGGTTTTTCTTTAAAAGTTTTGATATTAAATCTCTAGCACCGTGGCACATATGACAAGGATACCTAACTGTGACACTACATATTTTTTTAAATGTTTCATTGTTATCTTTACTCTCAAATGGAGGGTTACCAACTAAAAATTCATAACATAAAACTCCAACGCACCAGTTATCGACACTTTCATCATAATATTGATGTTTAATCATTTCTGGAGGTAGATAATCTAATGTTCCACACATTGTTTTCCTTTTCAATGATGGAGCGTGGACAGACCAACCGAAATCCGATAACTTAATACTGCCATCCAAGCTAAGAAGTAAATTTTCAGGCTTTATATCTCTGTGTATTACTTTATTTAAATGACAATAATGCAAAGCATCAGCAACTTGGTAAATATATTTTGCAGCAATATTTTCAGGAAATCTTCGAGGTTGAGAATTTTGCAATTTTTTATACAATTCACCACCTGCTGCATATTCTATAACTAAAAATATGCGTCTTTCATCACTGAAATATGTAAGTAATTGAATAATATTTGGATGTTTCAATCTACTTTGTATTTCAATTTCACGGATAACTTGGTGTTCCAGATTACCTTTTATAATTTCTGATTTAAAAATCATTTTTAAAGCTACATGAGATTTTGTTACTTTCTCCCTAGCTAAGTAAACTCGACCGAATCGTCCTCTTCCTAATGGAGTACCGATTTGGAAATCATCAAGAGACCACGGTTTATCTCCTCTTTCTTTACCATAGTTATACATTTTTAGGGCTTTTTCTTTCACAGCTTCTCTCAAATGTTCCGGAATATCTTTGGATAGTTCAAAAGGTAGCTCATTTTCTTTGTTAAGACATGAGGCTGAAGAATCTGGTGACTGCTGGTTAGGCTTTGATGCTATCATTTTTGCTGATAAATTCTTTCCTATACCTTCTGCTCTTGCACGTTTCATATTAACAGGAAAATCTGAAATAAAGTACATTTTTAAAAAGTAGCAAAGTATCATGTAACTACAATAGAAATTAGTACATACATAACAAATTATTTTTAATGAAATGACAAAAATGGCTTATATTATTTGTAATATATAATTTTAAAAAATAAATATTTAAATATCAAAGACAAACATATAAAAACAGTTTACCACCAAGAATACAGAATTTAATGATGCTTTTTGCCTTATGCTTACTATTCTTTAATAGCGCTTTCGAGGTTTTCCCTCATCATCAGTTGAACTTTTTTTTTCCTCAAATCACACATTAAGATTACAACATATAAAAATATGTTGTCACAATATTAAAATTAGTTAAAAAACTAAATTTTTTATTATGTGACTATGTGTACAGAAGAGTACTGTGCTTAAGTACTGTATGTGCGGCTAGTCACATAAATTTTTTAAGTTTATATTTTAATATTTTGACTACATATTTTTACATGTTGTAATTTTAATGTTTAAATTTAATATGCGATTTGAGAACAAAAAATTTTAACTGATGATGAGGGAAAATTTTGAAAGCGCTATTAAAAAATAATAAGCATAAGGTAAGAAGCATTATTAAATTCTATACTCTTTGTGGTAAATGGTTTTTATACTTCTGTCTTTGAGATATTAGTACAGAGGGGAATATGGACAAATACAATAATAAAAGAATTGTTTTTGCTTTAATTATAAATGCCAACCGGGCTAAAACGTCCTATTATTTTTATAAAATGCAAATTAAGTTATAAAATATTATACATTTAATAAATTTCAATAAATCATGTTTAAAACTAAATATAATACCCACATATTCTAAAATAAATATAAAAAATTCCCAATACAATAAAGCCTTAAATAAAACAAAATATTCGAGATATAGAATAAAACAAGAAATGAAACAGGGATATTTTAAAAGAAACACTATAAATATTAAATTGTACAATACACAACTTTATTAAACATTTTAGTTAATGTCATGTTTAATTATATAATGGTTTTAATTAGGGTTAATATTAATATATATAGACAAGAGTTAAAATCCTCTCATAATAAGAAAATAGGTAATTTAATTAAACCAAAAAGTAACAGAAAAAGAGAGTTCCATAATAATTTTAACAGTTTGGTAAAAATAGATGAAACTTTAGATAATTCTGATAATAATGAAAACTAATGAAAAATTCAAAAATAATGAGTAATTAATAATAGCTAATGCCTTTAAATTTAATCTACCTGATATGAAATGAAATATGACTGAAATAATAATAATAATTATATAATTGAAATAATAATAATTTGATGAAATCATGATTTTGAAAATCTAACTAATGTAAAATTCAATAATGATGAGGAATTAATAATAGTTAATGCCTTTAAATTTAATCTATCTGATAACAATAAAAATAAAATTATCAAAAATATTATTATTGATACCGAAATGAATATTAACTCATAATGAACAAGATAAAGAAAAATTAAGTAATATAAAACACTCCTGGTTTTGATTATTTAAATAATAAATAATTGCAATAATTACTGAATTTATTAAATAAATACTCAAAAAATTACGGTGTTAATTAGTCAAGGTTAGTGAGCGAAGCGAGTGTAGGCTAAGTTTGGTTAAATTATATTTATAAAAAAGTAAATATAAATAAATAACCATTTATTAAAATTAATAAAGAGACTTTTCATTTTCCACTGAAATCCAATTGACTATTTTGTTTTTAAATAAAGCTGTAGCTGCAGGGGTGTTAATATGTAAGTACCTCAAGTTGTTATAATAATAATCAGAGCACCTGGAATTTGTAAAGCTCATAACCACTTGATGCACATCAGCTTCATTTACAGGCTCCCAGTCAAACTCACAAATTAACCAGCCTGAACCCTTGAATAGCCAATATCTATCATTATAATTAAAATAAACTTCACACTCGGAAGCAACCACGTTAATGTGACCACTGCAATACTAATCTCAATTTCATTCATTCTTTATCATCTACTACACAGCCTTACATTTGTTAGCAGCACCAGAGATGTAAGTTTCATATGCCACTTTCATGGCTATATTTGTTCTGCTTTTTAGGTTTTTTAATTGCAAATAATTGTTTTTAAAACAGACTGTGTACTTTTATAGAGATTGAAATACAACATCATTTTATCCTTGATTGCTCTTATCTTGTCATTATACAATTTTACTTTTATTTTCACTCTTCCTTTTATTAACCAAAACATTTTTTGAAAAAAAAAACATCCCTCCGTTCCAGAAAAACTGAAATCATGGCAAAACTTCCCTCTAGTACAATATAAGTTAAAAGACCTGGGCAAGTACACTTAAGTCTAGTATCCCAGGTAGATTCATTGAAATCAATATTAAGATCCGTACATACAACAATATCAATACAATAAGACAATATTAGACTATTTTTTATAAGATCAGCGCAACTCTTAGCTGAAAAACATCAAGAGTTCCAACAGGTGAACGATAAACTGAGATTACAATAATTTCACACCAAAAAAAACCCCACAATTTCAAAATCTTTATCAATGCATAAATCACCCAAGTCAATAACACCAAATACTAGTTGAGCATCAACCAGAATAGAACAGGCACCCTTTATATATCTCTTCCGACAGTAGGAGTTAATAAGTACATAATAATTGTGTAATAATACAACTCTTTTTCAGCTTCACTAAGAAAGAACTCATTTAAACACTAACATTTAATCAGACCTGTAATCTGAACAAAACTCCTCATATCACTCTAAATTTACCCTTAAAACCTTGAGAATATTTTACTACAGATTGACAATTACTTTCAAAATTTTTAGATGCATCTTGAGAGTGCAAACTGACCTTGGCATTACAATTATTAGTCACAATTCACTACAGTGTCATCAAAAACGTGGATCACTTCAACTCACCCTCTTAAAAACTTGGTCAGAAAAAACAATCCACAGGCAAATTCTAAATACCACAAATACCACAGTCCAATTTTAATACATTAAAAAGTTTATTTCTCTTATTTTTACCTTCTCAAAAATGAGAAGGTAACACTCAGTTAAATCAAGAACTGACCTAGCCTCTCCAGGGAAGGACGTATCAAAGCCTAATTCATAGCGGTGAAAAAAAAATTTTTGCAGCAAATTTTGTTTGCTATACATGTATTACCATTGGACATTTCTAGCATTATCATTAATATGATTAATGATTATTGCTTATGATTAATGTGATTATTGGACAATTCAGTCCATAATCACAACCCACCGGGTTGGTCTAGTGGTGAATGCGTCTTCCCAAATCAGCTGATTTGGAAGTCAAGAATTCCACCGTTCAAGTCCTAGTAAAGCCAGCTATTTTACACGGATTTGAATACTAGATCGTGGATACCGGTGTTCTTTGGTGGTTGGGTTTCAATTAACCACACATCTCAGATTTGGTCGAACTGAGAATGTACAAGACTACACTTCATTCCACACTCATACATATCATCCTCTGAAGTCTTATCTAAACGGTAGTTACCGGAGGCTAAACAGGAAAAAGAAAAAAAAAGTCCATAATCACAGTAATTTTTATGATTACACAACACAAATTCTCTAATCTTCCTGGCTATCAGCTTTTCCCTAACAAATTTAAATGCATTCCATGTCTTGTTTGAAACCAGCATTCAGCTGTCTAAAAATTTAATAATTCGCCAAGTAATTGACTTAAATTACATATTTCAACATTAGTAGGCTTCATTAATTTATTTATCTTAGAATTATGCAGCAGATCAAATCTATAAGGTATGGTTACTATAATACAGTTTACATTAATGCAATTCGGCACTAACTCTCTCAAACCTCAATAAAGTTATCATTAGACTTCAAATGTGACAGTTCAAGACTCCTGATAGAATAATAAATATTATTGGCCTTAGCTCCAGTTCTCATCAGAATCATTATTCCCATTCAAATCCACTAACAACAAAAATTCACACTGACCGTTTGTTTCTATATCATAAAGCTCTTCATGATTTTCACTAATTTCCAATAGATTGTCCAAACACCCATTCTTCGAGTTAAAAATCTTGAACTCTTGGAAAAATATTAAATGTAAATATTTTCTTTTTAATACTTCAATCTCAGCTGGTAAATTCATCACCCTCTTGTTTAACTCAAATATATTTGATTTTCTAACTGTAAAAGCTTCTCCTCACCCTCTAATTTCAAATTTTTTTCACTGTTAATTATTTATTAAAAAGCACATCTAATTCTCTAAATGAAATACAAAGACCAAATATGCAACCTCCCAAGAATAGAATAATCATTAAAGCATTCAAAAGAAATCTCACTATTTGACTCCCAGTTTTAACTTTTAATTTTCATTAAAAGTATTATTCCTCTATAAAATTATTCTTGTAATTATGATAATTTTGTGAAAAATTATTGTCATAGTTACTATTACTATATATAGGAAACAGCAAATTATGCAGGAAACAAAAGGACCATCAGGGTATGAGCAAGCTGGAAGCCCCAGAAAAAACAGAAAGCTGGAAAGAGGGCAACAGGAAGAAAACAGTTGCATTAATAACAGATAAGTTTATCCTAATTTGTGTTAAAGTCAAGGCTAAGGCTATTAAATTAAAATTTACTATCTTGTGATATTAAATTAATAAAATGTTTAACAAGATTTATAACAAATTATTAAATTGAAAATTTCATTACATAAAAATTAGAATATTGTATTACAAACAAATAAGATATATTTGTTTTTCTTATTAGATACGATAAATAATAATCAGGGTGAAAACAATACTTACATCTACTTCAAAAAAATGAAATAAAACAAATTTCAAATAAAAATATAATCCAAATACATCGCCAGATTTTTATTGAAATTATCTTCCTACATATGTTGATATAAATTTGATGTCAGTGTAACAACTTTAACCACTTGCAAAATTTCAGGAATATACAAGAAAGCAGTCTCAACAAACCATTATGTTCCCTGTTAATAAACTATAGTATGATGAAATATGTATGTTAACCACAAAATATGTATGTTTTAACCACACTTTTCATCTGCATGTTAAGGTCACATTCTCTAAACAAATTCATAGAGACATAGCCGATCTCTGTGGCGGAGTGGTAGCGTCTAGGCCTTTCATCCTATATTCGAATCCCGGTATGAAAATCCCTTCATTTTCAAAAAAGGTAAAACCATACCGATTACAAGATTTCTTAATCAACTTAAACGCATACAAAAATTATAGTAATTAGAATGCCCAAATATTTAAGTTTCCCAAAAATTGATGCAAGGCAATTATTAGGTTGATACAAACTGCCACAAAACAGACGAATAAGTTTCAACGATAAACCTACTAAACTATAAAAAAAAACATATTCCACTAAGTAAGTAAAAAAAATTACGAATAACGGTTTCTTTAAATGCAATACAAGAGTTCAAATAACCTTTGAACAAAAGTTTGACTTTTTTAACAAAAAGTTGACTTTTTTTAAGTCACAATTAGTTCGATAAATCATAATTCAAAATAATTTGCTACTTCTAAGCAGCAAAATTAACCATACAACAAAATAGATTCCAAATCGAATTTTTCTTACCTCAAACAATTAAAATGTATTTTAGTTTCCCTCGAAAATACAGAAACAGAACAATAACAGACAAGAAATTGGAGAAAACCGTTGCAAGACGGTACTTTAAATCACAGTGAACTGCCAACATTGAAACGCAACACTTTTTATATTTATTATAATTTTATGAAATATTCCACCTTAAATGTCTGTAAAAAAATAAAACCATAATAGCAACAAATTTCAATTAAAATAATGTATAAAAGGGTTTTGATTTATAAAGGATATTATTTTACAACTTGCTTATTTGAAAGGTCAATATATAAATATATATAAAATAATAAACTGACACTTTTTTACTTCCTTGTACGAAGTAAAGCAAGTTTTGTGATTGCAAAAAATGTCGGTTTTCAGACTTCAACTAAAATATCCATTTTGACCATCCCTGAATCCATTTTGACTAATTACGGCGTGACGTTTGTACATACGTACGTATGAATATGCGTATGTATTTCGCATAACTCAAAAACGATATGCTGTAGTTTGTTGAAACGTTGGATTTAAGGCTGTTGTAACATCTAGTTGTGCACCCTCCTTTTGATTGCAATCGACTGAACCAAAAGTACTAAAAAAAGCCCAAAATAAAAAACTGTATTTTGAAGTTTTTCTTAACTACAGTAATAAGCCCTCACTGAGAGCTTTACAGCGGTGTTTCATAAGTGGTAATTATTTTCATTGGTTCCAGTTACAGCCAAATAAAATTTTAATTAATGAAATATTTGGATCATACAAGGGGAAGGAACATCGGTTCGAATCTGACTCTATCTTCTTTTTTTAACTTTTTTTTTTAAATTTAATTATATAGATTTATTAAAACTTTTTTACCTCTGACTGAAAAAAAAAATTACAATAAATAATAATTCAATAACAATAAAAAAAATGGAAAAATATCAGAAGTTGTTAATGAAATAAAATGTTATGAAGTACTTTTCATTTTAAAAGGATGTTTATATGTAATTTAATAGGCATAAAAGGAAGTCACATGGTGTCCACATCAGATTTTTATTTTTATTTTATTATTTCTAACCAGTGGCGTCTCGCATATAGGCACTGTGGAACTGCAGCACCCCCTATTTCCACTTGATACTCAATAACATTTAATATAATGAGTCCCTTTCTTTATACTTGTACAATATATAATCCTTAAGCTTAATGTCATCCCAACCTCGTCGAGGGAAGACACCCAGTTTGTGACATTACTGGTTGCCACATCACCTCCTCTGTTCAGAGCCTTGAAGAGTTTTTCCAGAAGTCGTCTTTAGACCCTCTACTGATTACATCTCACAGTCATCAGCCAGGCCTCGGTCGGGATGCCACCGATGTAAATGCCTCGGCAGACATTTGCATTAGAAAAATACAAATCAAATTTTGCCTTCACATAGGCCTCAAACGGACATCTTCATATCCAAGCTAACATAATTCCCTGAAACTAACTGGCCGAAACCGTGGAAGCGCGAACCCTTGTGCTTAGTCCATATTTGACAGCATCGTTCATGCCTCAGAAACGAACGTGTTGAAAGGTAAATCATTGCTACACTCATATCAATCAAAATTATATCTGATTCGATCGCAACATAGAAATTCAGACCTACACCCAAATAAGTTGAACAATTTAGGTTACCTAACAAGGGGAATGTAACCTCATTCCAGTGTGCGCAACAGCTGGGGAAAAACCCCGGACCCATCATGGAGTCTGTCGTGGCATTACCAAGTCACAATCTGGACCGCTACCGGCGGAATGAAGCCATGCTCCCGGTTGCAGAGCTACCATACCCCATCAGCGCGGCCACCTACACCAGCGCGAGCCCCAAATCGAATCAGATATTTAGTTTAATGTGAGTAAACATGCCCCAGTTTATGAAAAAGATACAAAAATCTTTATATGGAACTATGCACTTCACAGTTCCAGCAGCGTGGTGTTAGCTGTTGTGCACATAGGAAGCTGCATGCAAGACTGCAAGGAAGGGACAGCATGTCGCTCCTGCAGTGCCAACCCTGGCGTACTGGTGGAAGGTAGGTTTTTTTTACTCTGCGTGTATTGTGATTAAAAATTGTGTACCATATTCTTGAATGTAATAAAGTGTAGAATTAGATTATTATCCTGCTTCCAGCTATTTTATTTCATTTTTTTCCGGTTCTTTTATTTTACAGAAAACTTTAACCATGGTCTTGCATCCCCAAGCAATAAGTTCTGTGATGTAAGTGAACTTCAACAGCTTAAGTTTTTACAACTGTCTCTCTATGAGAAAATTACAGTTTAGAAAAGAGGTCATTCAACACCTGATGTTCTTATATCTCAGCCAGGCATAAGCAACAACAAGAAATATATTCGTAGCTTTAATTCTGAATGGTACCAATGAAAAAGCTGGCTTTGTGGCTGTGAAGTAAAAAATACACTGTTTTGCTTTCTGTGTTTGCTGTTTGGAGGTGATGTAATGTGGACAAAAGATGGTTTTAGAAATATAAACAAAATGAAAAAAAAAAACTGAAAAGCATGAGAAGTCAAAGAAGCATGTTGATAATGTAGTTTCACTATCCTTTTTAGGAACCGTAAGTATTAAGGAGAAACCATAAATCAAGAGACCATAGAGTTCATGAAAATTTACAACCTTTAACAAATTGCCTTATTGAAATTCAGTTAACATCAAATGCGGATCAAACCACTGCAGAAGCAACAGGAATTTTAAAACACATGAATTATGATAATTTCAAGTTTTGGTTAGAGCTTTTTCATCAGATTATGTCCCATGTTGAAATAATTTACAACCAAATGCAATCTTGAGAAATTACTGTGTTTAAGTTAATGAATATATAATAAATTTCAAAAGTGCTATTTTAGAATTAAGAAACTCAAGATATTAAGGAAGTGTGTGATTGTATATGTGTTGATATAATAGACAGATATTTTTCCCTTAAACACTTAGTAGCTGCTAAATGTTCAACAAGAAATGCTTCACTAGTTTTAAGAATGAACATCCTTCAGAAGAGATAGTACTGACCACTGAAGCATATCCCATCATTAACAAAGAAAAGCTTGAAACTGAACTAAAAGTATTCTATTGTAGGTCTGATATTCATGAATACTACAAATTAATTGAGCTGCTGAAATTTATCTTGGAAAATTATCTAGATGATGTTCTTAGTGGAATTACAAAACTGATAAAAATCCTCTTGACAGTTCCATTCCCATGACTACATCAGAGGCAGACCGTTGCTTTTCAATACTGAAAAGAATAAAAACTTTTCTAAGAAGCACTATGAATTCGGAAGACTAAATGCGCTTGCAATGCTTTCAATGGAGAAAAATTTCCTCAGTTGTCTTCCAGAAATCAAGGAGAAAATTATTGATCTTTTCATACAAATTAAAACAAGAAGAATAGATTTCATTTTTAAATAAATAGATCAAGCTTGAACTGTAACAATTTAGATTAAGTAAAAAATTTTTGATTTTGTTCTTTTAGGATTTTATCAAGTTTCTGAATAAATTTTTGTTTTATATATTTTTGTTTCCTTTTAGATAATTTTAGAACAAAGGCTAAACATTTTCTGGAGCAGCACCCCTATTAACTTTAGCTACAAGCCGCCACTGTTTTTAACATAACATGATAGTTAAGACCTTGTTTAACAATGAATTGTTGATCGTTAACACAGAACAGAAATTTCATACCTTTAAAAGCAAACCATTCATAAAGGTGAACTGCTCCTTTTTTCATCTATTCATAATTAATTTGACAGTAAAAAGTCTTAAAAGCAATAACATTTTTTAAGTCTTAAAAGCAATTTTATGTTGTGTCCAACATAAAATATATGTTATAGTGATTAAATAAGATTTTTCAGTATTCATTCATTTTTCTTTTGTCTCATCGTTTGACTGGTTTATACACTTGTAACATAATTTCCTACCTAAACATACTTTACATGTATACTAATCTTTGTTATTTGTGATAACAGCATCATTATTTATGGGTCTTATCTGTGTTAAAGATTACATTTGCACTACTGATTATTTTTACAGAAGGAATTGTTTCAACATTTTCCTGGAAGAATCAAAGAAAACTTTGATCTAAGTAACTTCACAAAATGCAAAATTAATTAACAAAAATGAAGAAGATATTGTAACTTCTATTTTAATAAATGCATTAATGTAGAAGTATAATAATTATTTAATGAAACAATATAATACAACTATGTTAGAATTATTAACAAAATTAAAATTTACACAAAATTAAATTAATTTTTTTTATTTTATTGGTTATAATTGTATAAATAAAAAACATTGTCAAAATACATATTTAAAAAATGTGCACATTTAAAAACCACTTTGAAGGCATTTATTGACAAATATTTGAGTACACATGTAAGAACATTTTAATAAGTAAGAAAATTAAGGTTTATTTATTTATTTTTATTTTTAAATTTTATCAAGTATGATATGATTATCATAAAATCTGATAACTTGATGGCAAGGGAGTCAACCTCTTCACAGATCGTCTAATACAGGCAGTACTCAGGTAACAAGGGTTGTACAACTACCTAGAAAAGAAATGAAAAAATATTTTAATCTAAAGCTTATTTTAAACAGCTTGATCCTGTTCTCTTGAAGAATAGGATTAAGTGAAAATGAAAGCTAAAAAAACAAACTAACAAAATTCAGCTTGAAACATACATATTGAGTAATAATTCAGCTTGGTGTGTTGTATTGTTTGTAACATAATATAGATTACAAATGTGTAAACAAACAAACATCTTTTAATTATTTTAAATATGTATAGGCCTATAAAATAAAAATAATTTCTATTATATATAAATATTATCAATACTACTTTTATTTAGCAAAAAAAAATAGAATTTTCACAGTTTATTTAACTCTAAGTAATGAATTATAAGATTAAAATATTATGTAATTCATTAAAAATAATAAAAAAAGACAAACTGATTTTTGTAAGGGTGATAAGAGGTGATAATTTTTATTAACTTACTATTTATTATCTATTTTTATAATTTTTATTACCTTTAATAGAGGAAATAAAAACAGGAAAAAAATAATCAGCTGCATTATGGTGCGCAGGAGTACTGCTGGGTTAATTGTCTGCAATAAATCAATTATTTGTCAATGGATACATTTGTCAAAGTGACAAACAATGTGACATTTGTCACATTTGAACAATGGATCAATTATTTGTCAAAGTAACACCTCATTACAAATGAGGTGTTACTTTGTTCAAAATAAAATGCTTAATAAATTTTGTAATAGACAAAAATCTGATCAAACAAGTAATTACAAAGATATTGAAGATTAAAAAATTAGGATGGCCACCATTTTGAAATTTTTGAAGGTGACGTTTTCAAAATCTTTTATTTTGTAGAATAAGACACTAGTCTTAAATCTGCCAAATTTAATTAAAGTAGGAATACCCATTCCAGAAAAAAAAATTTTTTTGTTGAAAATAACAAAATGGCATCCAGAAGAAAAAAAAAGCAAAATAGGACTTTTAGAATATGAACTTTTATGCTCATTTTGGTGTCCTGAATCAGTATTTGAAGTTTGGCAAATACATTCTAGGACATTGTTATTCTCCTCTATTGACAAATCTTGAAATATATCAAGATCCACAATCTGATACACCTGAACTACAACAAACAGACCAAACAAAAGTGAATAATGCTGGCGTATGTTTTCTTTCTGTTTAGCCTTCGGAACCACCAAAAGGTATTGTCATAGACTAAACGGGCACACAGTTAATATATTTTTTTACCACATCATAAATAATGTATTTGTTACTCAAAAAAAAATAAAATGCTACCAGTAACTTTAGCAGTGTAAAAACCTGCTATCACCAGTCATTAATGAAGACTTCACAGTTTCATCAGTGAAAACATTTTTTATAGGTAAAAGCTTTCATAATACTTTTAATTTGGTTCAGTTTGCTGGAAAAATGACCACCTTCTAAAACTGTTATCACTAACCACCACCAAAAAAAAGTTGTGAGAAGTATGTAATTAAAAGATGAATAATATTTTCCCTAGAATAATCAACAATATTTTTCCTACAAACAGATTATGCTTTTAAATTCATTATAAACCCATTTTACTGGGTTATGGTTAATACCAATATGAACTGTTTACTGGTTGAATGACATAATGCATTGTGATACTTTAAAACTATTAAAAGTAACAAACAACTCACTTTCAAATTAACGGAACTTTGTTCCAAAGGACTTACTTAGAGCTTACTTAGTGCCAATTTCCACTAGGTTGCAACTGAAATCCATTAATACTGACAATTATTTTCTAAAGAGCTTCTGGAGGGATATATTTCATTAAGGTGACCAAGTTTTGAACCTAATGTTTCGTTAATGAACCTGTCATTTCATTATTGGTTTTTAATAATTTAAATTGTTTACTACAGCAATTATTCCATGAAACAGCAGGATCCTTGATCAAAGGGAAGTAAATAAACATTACTTTTCTTAATTTGAAAGCTAATGTTACCCATGTATTTGATGATTTCAAACTGTGGTCCTCACATTTGATATGCTTGAGTCTGGGCAAGCCTAATTGCAATTTTTTAAGTAGGTTATTGCCAGTTATAATGCACTATTACATCAGCCAAAAAAATGTAAAAAAAAGACTTTTGCTTATATAAAGTATTTATAATGAATGCATTGTTACTGAAATGCATATTCTTATCATAATAAAAAATTTTCTCTTCATATGACTACTATGATTTCATTATTATAAACAGCAAGATGCAGTTGCATTGTTTTACTTATAATATACACATTGTATTAACAATAAATAATCAATAAAAAAATAATGTGAAAAACTTGAACTAATAGTCTGTTTTTAATAATAAAATGCAGTTCAGAAACAATATAAAAAAATTATATTGTCATGTGAACAAATATAAGCATTCAATTTTCTATTATCTTTCCTAGATACTCCAACCTTTATTTCAAAATGAACTTTCTGATCTTCACAATAATTTATAGTATTTGTTTGGACACGGTAAGTAAAATAATTTATGACTTGTAATTTTATATGACACTTTTAATAAATATAGTATAGTCTTCCTTTTAAATATACAGAGTGTTTCTAAAATGCTGGGCTGGCTATACTTTTTCGGATTGTAAAATTAAACAAAACATATCCTTAGGAAAAATGGCAATTTCTTCTTCGTTCTCCAACTGTCTGCAATTTTGTTTTTTTTTGTATAGAAATGTATATCTCTGGTTCAGATAGACGAATCACATTAATATTTGATAAGCGTCTTGGTAATAAGGTTATAAAATTAGCAAAAAATCAGGATTTAAATAGCTCAAATTACAAAATGGTAGCCATGATTATTTTTCAATCTGTAATATCTCCATAAATATTAGTTTTATCAAAATTTATGTTATTTTCTAATTACATCTTTTATTTTGAACAAAATTATATTTTATTTTTTTAAATCGACTAACAAATCGCCAAGTTATGGCAGAAAATTGATTTGAAAAAATTGATGAGTGAAAAAATTATGACTTAATTTGATACTAATTTACAATACTAGAATTAACAATAAATAAAAACAATTAATATTTAATGGAATTGATTGTAAAGTGGAGGACATGAAAATAGACGCAAAATTACATCAATTTTTTGCAATAATTCGGCTATTTGTTAACAATTTAAAAAAATAAAATGTCATTTTGTTCAAAGTAAAAGGGTTAATTTTTTAGAAATTTTGATAAATTTTGACTTAACATAAATTTTGATAAAACTAATATTTATGGAGATATAACAGACTGAAAAATAAACATGGCCACCATTTTGTAGTTTGTGAAGGTATTTAAATCATGATTTTTTGCTAATTTTAAAACTTTATTACAAAGACGCTTACTAAATATTAATGTGATTCCTTTATCCGAACTAGAGATATAAATTTTTATATAAAAAAACAAAATGGTGGATAGTGGGAGAATGAAGGAGAAATTGCCATTTTTTCTAAGGATATTTTTTGTTTAGTTTTACAAGTAGAATTTGAAAATGTATAGCCAGTCCACCAATTTAGAAACACTGTAAACACTGTAAACACTGTATATAGAAAACGAGTGAGTGAGCAAGTTAAAGAAGTTTTACCTTTCATTATGTTCTCTTTTATCTATTATTAAATTAACATTTGTGTTACTATAATTTTGTAAATAAATTAAAAATGAGTTTAAATGAGTTTTAAAAGCTCATTTAAACTAATAGGAATTTTTGATAAAAAAAATAAAGTATCATTACATAAACATTTTTACTACTTTAAAAATTCTAAAAAGTGTTAACTTACTTGCAAATTTTGTGGAAATTATTTTTCCAAAACATCTTCAAAGATGAAAATGTGATTCTACTGTATTTTTAACAATACTTTTTTAAAAACGTTAGAAACCCCTTAAGGATGTGAGTAAATAATGTATTCAATCAATGCTGTATTTGTTTATTTATTATATTTGTCAAATTTATAATTGTCAAATTTAATGTTGCATTGAGATCTCAGTTTTTGTACTATATATAAAATGTGTATGTTGTTAATGCCTTCATGCGAGTCCTGTTTCTATGAGGTTATTTATAAATGTTGCTTTTATTGAGTTAGTAACTTATGAGTTGCATCTGTAGGTAAATATGCATTCAGACAGTCTGATGTATTTAATGCAATCGTTCCATTTTAACTTTTACACCCCCAAGGTTGTTGTTTGTCAGCAAGTATTTTTTTATTTTTTATTTGCTATATAACCTGTAATTTGTTAATAAGATCTAAAGTGATACATTTACACTCAGTGGTGGCTCGCATATAGGCTCTGTGGAACTGCACCACTCCCTATTTCCACTTGTCATTATCTATAACATTTAATATAATGAGTCCTTTTTTCTTTAATTCTTTCTTCATACTTTAACAATATATAATCTTTAGCTTAATGTTAATAGCCATCCCCCAGTTTATGAAAAAGATACAGAAATCGGAACTATGCACTTCACAGTTCCAGCGGCATGGTATTTGGGCTGCTGTGCACATGCGCACATTGGAAGTTGCACGCGAGGCTGCAAGGGAGAGAGAGCACTTTTGCTCCTGCAGTGCTGACCCTGGCGTGCTGGTAGAAGGTCGTTTTTTTTACTCCGCGTGTGTATGGAACGTTCCTTGTTCGTTCCCTTTTCTAGCTTAATGGGTGGGAGGAATATGAAAGTGGTTAGTTGTTTTTCAGTAGTGATCAGAATATGGTGGAAAACAAGGGCTCTTTGATTGCCAAATCTGTCCAAAAACACAGTGGAAAGGCAAAAGAAAGAATAATTATTAAAAACTAATTATGAAATTGTTTCTGTGTACATAGAAATTTAAATTAAGCACCACTGGACTATAGTGCTTTTAAGCGGACATTTGATTATTACCTAATAATACTAAAAAAATATTATCTGTATTGACATTTTATTAAGTGGGATTAAAAACTATGTACCATATTCTTGAATGTGATAAAGTGTAGAATTAGATTATTATGCTGCTTCCAGCTATTCCATTTGATTCATTTTTTTTTTGTTCTTTTATTTTAAAAACTTTTCTGGAGTAGCACCCCCACTAATTTTGGCTATGAGGCGCTTCTGCTTATGTTCTTTCCTGACAATGTTGACAGTTTAGAGTGAATGATAGTAAACATTATCTATTTTTACAAAATTGTCAAAATTTTTAGGAAAGAGGATTCCATCTCATTTTTTAACAAACAAAATTCACAAGGTCATACAGAAAACTGACACAATTCAGCAACCCAAGATTATACAACTAAATTTAATTACTGTGATTGCACTAACACCATAATAGACACATCTGTCATATATTAATTTAAAAACACGTAGAAGTACAACACACAAAAAAAATCAATCTTTGCAAATCACCTTATAGAATCAGATTATACACAAAGACAGTAATTGTGACATGTAAATTTTAATCATAGCACACAAAAACCACAAGCATACCATTGAATTAGTAAATATGCAATATTTAATAATTATCACTATCCTAATGCTAGTGATAATTATATTTCAGAATGATAAAACAATAAAAATTACTATCTTTTTTGAAAGAATTTATTATATAAAAAGATTAATTACAATTTTTTTATTTATTACAAATTTTTTAATTATTACCACTCTTATATTAACTCGCTCTTGGACTATGTATATGAGATTCATGGTAAGGAACATTTCAGTCAAATTTTGAAGCACTTCCATTCATCCATTCGCTCTGAAATTTTGCATGCAGGTTTGCTCCTGATGACAACACATTTTAGCAACATTTTCAAGTCACTAAGATGCATTAATTAGTGGAAAAAATGCCCCTTAATACAGTGAAAAGAATGTTCCTTGAACTTATGCAACCTCGTTACATGCATATTTCTTAGTAAAAGAATTATCCATATTTATGATATTGTCGTTTCAATTGATTAAATTGAGAGAAAGTATTTTTTTTACAGCTGAAGGAAAAATTCAAATTTCATATAACTGTTATATTCAATATTTATACCTGATGATTCATGATACTTATGAGATATTAAACAAACGTCATTACAACTCTTCGATCATAACTGAGAAGTACATATTTTCCCCGTGTAGATTACAAACTAAGATCAAAATCAATTAAATTGAAAAAATAAAAAAAAATATCAAAAAGGTTAAAAAAATTACAAAAAAAAAATCATAAAAATAATTTTGCTGCCGACAGAACTTAAACAAGGAACCGCACACACAGTGAAAAGAAATGGCCCGCAACTTTTGCTAACTTATGACTGGAGTCTGAAAATCCAGAATTTCCTTTGGTATATTAAATGACATCACTGACTGGTTCAGTGTATGAATGCATGAGAAATTTTAATATACGAGACTACAGACCTAAGATTTGTGCTGTTTGTGATGTTTGACGTATATATAAGTTATACTGTAATATTTTAAGATATATGAACTTTTAAAGCTGCCTATACTCTTGTCTGCGGTATTGGAAATTACAGGCATGAATACTTCAAAAGATTGCTCAAACCTGTGCACTAGCACAGCTGTCAAGTATAACCTTATGAAGACTAAAAAGTAGAAAATAAAAAATACATAATAAACTTTTTAAAAACCACTCATATTAATGCACTAAAAAGTAGAAAATAAAAAAAATATGTAAAAAAAATCTTAAAACACCACTCTTAAATCAAATGCACTAAAAGGTAAAAAATAATTTTAGGATGGTATCTCAGAATGGATTTGACAACAAGCTTTGATGGTGATAAGTAAGATTTTGTGAAAGTCATAGCTTCAAATTAAAAATTTGATGTTTTTGCCAGTTTTTTCATATGTGTGGTGAATGGTCTGAGGAGTGGGGAGCAAAGATTGTACTTTGACATGAGCAAGTGTACTACACAGTGGAACAAAAATGTTAACCGTGGAACAAAAGTAAGTTAAAGCAAAAGCATGTAAAAAATTAAATTTAATTAAACATACAGCAGTTGAAAATGGATTCGATAAAAACATCATTAATAATTCAAAAAATAGATTAATATAATAATAATAATGCCCTTTTTCTTTTTCCTGTTTAGCCTCCGGTAACTACCGTTTAGATAATTCTTCAGAGGATGAATGAGGATGATATGAGTGTAAATGAAGTGTAGTCTTGTACATTCTCAGTTCGACCATTCCTGAGATGTGTGGTTAATTGAAACCCAACCACCAAAGAACACCGGTATCCACGATCTAGTATTCAAATCCGTGTAAAAATAACTGGCTTTACTAGGACTTGAACGCTGTAACTCTCGACTTCCAAATCAGCTGATTTGGGAAGACGCGTTAACCACTAGACCAACCCGGTGGGTTAATAATAATGCCCTGAGGTAGGTAATCCCCACGTCCGGAACACAACATCTACGTTCCACGTCCAGGGCGGCAACAGCTGAACTCACGTGCAATACATGCAGCTGGCTAACGGGGTTCCGAGTGTTGTTCTCGGAAATGATATTGTTCGACCGAATTACATCTACAGCCCGAATTTAAGGACTGGATTTCGCGGCCACCTGGAGGTACGAAATTTTTAACGATTAAGGACATGGATTGATACCACCTTTAGAGCTGGCGATGTGGCGGACACGGTCAAAGTTATTTGCAGGTGTAACGGAGGTCTTTCGCTGTCCACATGCCCCCCGCCATGGCAAGCATGTAGTTAAGGTTCCCATGTTTTTCGGCGCATGGGAGCCCTGAAAACCTCGGTGTGTAAGGGCCTGTAGTCAGTGCAGAGACTGCGCATTCGCTCTCTGCCAAGACATATGCTGGTTCCACCGGAGTACCGGAACGAACCTCCAAAGTTGGTAGCACTGGAATGGGGGTGTACCCCGGCGGCTAGGCTTACTACAGAAGGGATCAAAGGTCATGCAAACTGATCAACAACAAAACGTGGCAGAGGGTTCACGTAAACACCCTCGTTTAGAACCGGACGTTTCGCCTCAGGCGAAACGGAGAAAGAGCGCGGAATCAAGGAAAATTGAAGTTGAGGCTAGAAAAAGCTAAGAAAAAGGTTTTTTTTTAAGAATAGTAATGTTCCAAAACCTAAATACATGGTCATTACAAAGGAGGATGGTAATTTCTCGAGGGTGAGTCCTTTTCTCATTGCTCGAGAAATAACTAAATGCGCTGGAGGCCCAGTTAAAGAAATAAGAAAAACCTTTACTGGACTTCATGTTGAGACTGTAAGTGATGCTCAGTCTCAGAAGATACTAGGGCTGAAAAAGATTGGAGAATTAGTTGTACGCGTCGATCCCCACGGCACGCTCAACACCTCAAGGGGTGTTGTGGTCTGTCGGGATCTTCTGAACTGTACGGAGCAGGAAATTGTTGAAGAGTTAGCACCGCAGAGAGTACTAGAGTGTCGGAGATTGAACATGAGAAGGAATGGCGAAGTCCTACCTTCGGCCTCTCATGTTCTCACGTTTAACCGGCCAACTTTGCCGGAGAAGATAAGAGCGGGAATTCATCGACTGGATGTGCGGGTATTTGTTCCACAGCCAATGAGATGTTTCAAATGCCAACGCTTTGGCCACACCGCTGTTAGGTGTGAAAGACCACAAATATGCGTGTACGGTGATGAGGTACATGAGGGAGAGCCGTGTAAGGAGCCTCCTACTTGTATTAATTGCAAAGGACAGCATTCTTATAGATCCAGGAACTGTCCTGTCTACAAAGACGAGGTAGCTGTGCAGGAAGTAAAAACCCTGCAAAAATTCAGCTACTTCGAAGCAAAGAAGATAATAAACGCCCGCAAACCTAGAGCAACAACAACCTATGCTCAGGCTGCGGCTGCTGTTCCTGCTCCTGCTCCAGTTTCTGTTGATGAGACTCAAATCATTAACAAACTTGCGCCCACTTTGGCTGGCTTAATTGAAAGGATCATCGAAAACAAGATGAAGTCTTTCAGCAGTAAAGAAGCTGTTAAGCCAAAGATAGTAGTACAGCCTCCTGAAGACAAATCTGTAAAACAGAAAGCTGCTCCTGTAGAGAAGAAAACGGACGCCAAACCAGAATTTCAAGTCCGTTTTAGGGAGATCCTTGATAATTATAACGATGATCCTATGACGATAAGAAGAAAGTGATTGCTACAGAGTCTGTTATGAAGGCTCCCAAGCCTCCTGCAACTGAGGTGGCCTCTAAACCACAGAGGCCACAAAAAATCACACAGGGGGCCAAGTGTCCCCCCTTCCACAGGCGGTGACTGGTGCGATCTCCGTGTCGGGGATGGGACAGGTTGCCGCCTCTCAATCGACGCCTGAAACCGGCGCCGATCCATATCCGTCGTCGTCGGCGGCTTCAGTAGTCTCCGATTCGGAGACCGGAAGCTATACGGGCGACGACGTTCTCCGCGAACACGAAGCTGTACGCAATATGGAGAAAAAAAGAAAAAAAAGGTGGCCGAAAGGTAAACCTAGGCCATAAGTTAATTTAAAATTAGCGAGTCGATTGTACAATAGAACATTAATAGATGTTTTTCAAACATCCATGAGCTTCAACGCTTGGTACATGATGTAGACCCGATTTGTATATGTCTGCAAGAAACACAGTTCTGCCTAAATGAAAATTTTAAATTAAGAGGATATGATGTATTTCGGCGAGATCAACCGCCAAATTTAAGAGTTAGAGGTGGAGTAGCCACATTAACATCGACTAGAGCTACCGCCGAAACGGTTGATCTAAATACAAACCTACAAGCGGTCTGCATTAGAATGAAGCGTCCGCTTCAGATTACTGTCTGCAGCATATACTTGCCGAATTTTGATTGGAAGGAGGATGACATAGCGCGATTAATTTCTGAGCTTCCCCCACCTGTTTTACTGGTGGGTGATTTTAATGCTCATAATTCTCTTTGGGGATCGGATCGAGTAGATCCCCGCGGAAGAGAATTGGAAAGGTTCTTGATGAATTCCGAACTTATTCTTTTAAACGATGGGTCAGGAACCTTTTTCAATGCCAGAGATGGATCGACGTCCTATATATATCTTGCTCTCATAAGCGGATTGGCAGCACCGAGGTACACCTTCCATGTTTCAGACGATTTGCATGGAAACGATCATTTCCCGGTGCAAATTGTAACTGATGTTACAAGAAAAATATACCCCATCTCTAAAAGATGGTTGTTTGAGAAGGCAGATTGGACAAGCTTCACGGCTAAGACGATACTCCCCGAAACAACTGGAGTTATCGGGGATGATTTCGACGCTAAAACAAATGCGATTCTTGACTCGGCATCGAGATATATTCCCAAAACATCTGGGAAACTTACTAAGCGACCCGTTCCGTGGTGGAACGAAGAAATAAGTGAAGCTATAAAAAGGAAGAAAAGAGCGTATAACGCCTTTAAGAAACGTTCTACCACAGATAATCTTATTGCCTTTAAAAAATACAGGGCGTATGCAAAACGTCTCATGATAGATTCAAAGAAACGATCCTGGCAGCAATACATGTCATCCATTGACAGAACTACTACTGCATCAGACGTTTGGAGGAAAGTGAAGACGATTTGTGGGCGTAAAAACTTTGCTCCCATAACTAGTCTTCAAGACGAAGATGAAATTAAGAACACTCTGAACGAAATCGCAGAGTTATTATCCAATCACTTCGAGAAGGCCAGCAAAACGGCGAACTACGATGAAGATTTTCGGACGAAAAAAGTAGAACTTGAAGGTCTACTAAATTTCTGAACTGAGTATAATTACTCATATAATCTACCATTTAAAATGGAAGAATTCGTGAAAGCGCTGGAGAAAGCAGGCAACACAGCTGCTGGTCCGGATGAAATCCATTATAATATGATCAGGCAGCTGAATACCACTGCAAAATGCAGATTACTAGAACTGTATAATCAAATATGGCGGGATGGAATGTACCCGCAGCAGTGGAAAAAAGCACATGTTGTTCCAGTACCGAAGAAAAAAAAAAATTTAACAGACCCCAATAGCTACCGTCCTATTTCTTTGACGTGCGCTATGGGAAAAATACTTGAAAAAATTATTAATAATCGACTCGTTTGGCTTTTAGAAAAAGAAAACCTGATATCACCATATCAAGCAGGTTTTCGACAATACCATTCCACCATCGATCAAATGATCAACTTAGAGAATATTATATACAACAGCTTTATTGCAAGGATGCATTGTGTTGGAGTCTTCTTCGATATTCAGATGGCTTTTGATATGACCTGGCGACATGGAATAATGCTCCAGATACATGAATGGGGCATTTGTGGAAATCTGCCAGTATTACTCAGCAACTATATGAATGACAGTACTTTCCAAGTACGGGTCAACAATGAATATTCATCTGAAAGAATTTTGGAAAATGACATACCACAAGGTTCACCACTGAGCGGTATCTTGTTTAACATCGCCATTAATAAATTGATATTAGCCATTCTAGTAGAAATCAGCAAAAGCGCCTATGTTGATGATTTGGCAATTGTGTATGCCAGCAACAAGACTGCTATGGTGAAATACAAATTACAAAGGGCGATTGACGCTCTAAACGAAGTTGCGAGGAATAATGGATTCCAATTTTCACCAGAAAAAACGTGCTGTATACACTTCTGTAGGAAGAGAATTCCTCACCAAAGTCCTACGTTGACAATTGGCAATAATCCAATACAATATTAGGACAATGTGAGATTTTTAGGACTGGTATTGGATAAATCCCTTACGTGGGGATTATATATACAGGACTTGAGTGATAGATGCAAAAAGGCCCTAAACATTATAAAATGTTTATCGAACATTAATTAGGTCTCAGATAAAGAGATATTATTGAGATTGCATAAGACATTGGTTCAATCAAAACTAGACTACGGATGTATTGTATATTCATCCGCTAGGAAGTCGCATTTAAGAAAGTTAGACGTAATTCATAATAGCGGAATAAGATATACGACAGGCGCTTCCGCACAAGTCCGGCGACTAGTCTAATCTCCGAAGCCGGAATAAAGCCACTACATTATAGAAGAGGGATTCTTTTGTTAAGATATGCAGCAAACGTATGGGCTTTTCCTACTCATATAAATAACAAACTTTTTACAAATCATCCTATGGCTGCATTGTATGAACATCGTGCTACCTATTCCAGACCATCCGGAATTAGGTACCACGAATTAAGAAGAAGACACGAAATTGCTATTCCGTGTGAAATTGCTATTCACTAGCAAATTCCACGAGAGAAATACCGCCATGGCTCTTACCAGCGATAAATACAAGGTTGGATCTCTCTCAGGAAGAAATAAAAAAGAAGCCAGCAGTGATCACCAACAGGAATTTTTAGCAACCGTCAGTAGCTACGAAGAACACATCAGAATTTATACTGACGGTTCTAAAACCGCACATGGTGTTGGATGCTCCATATATCTAAATGGAGAAGCCCATTTTTGGAAACTGCCAGATGTAGCTAGTATCAATACGGCATAACTTACTGCCATACAGCAAGCTCTTCGGTACACAGAACACTATTGCGAAGAGAGAGTGCTAATATGTTACGATTCCCTAAGTGCACTTGTTGCAATTCGGAACAAGAACACTAAGGATGTCCTAATTGCAAACATCCTGTCCATTTTATACGTTCTAAATCAAAGAGGACAGCGATGCGTATTTGTATAGACTCCAGGGCACGCTGGTATTGCAGGTGATGAAAGCGCAGACGAAGCTGCCAGAAAGGCAACAGTCTGCGATGTTTTGGACGCAATTCCTGTAAGGATAGCAGATGTTAAAAACTGTCTAACTAACATAATAAGAAACAAGTGGAATACTGATTGGAGGAGTTTAAATACAAAATTAAACTCAATAAAAACTTCTCCGTATAAATGGAAAAGCAACGTGAAGTTGACTCGCCGAGAACAAGTGGCTGTGACCAGACTTAGAATCGGTCACACGCGAATAACAAATTCATATTTGTTAACCGGTGAAGAGAGACCAATGTGCGGTGTTTGTAATAAAACACTTATAATTAAGCATCTAATGGAAGAGTGTACCATATATGAGGACCTCAGAAAGAGGTTCCTGCTAAGAAATGATATTGCTGCTGATCTGGATAATGGCAATGAAGAAAAGATAGTTGCTTATTTACACGCCAGTGGACTTTTAAAAAGTCTATAAAAGCGAAAAATTTAAAGCTGTGTTTAACAAACTCTAAGAGGTAGTTTTATATATATAAGGGAGTCTCAAAGCGTGGCACGTATAGTGACAGGAGGTAGCCCTCTTGCCTAGGCCACCCTGGCTTACCTGCATTCAAGAGCAGTGAGTCGGGGTGTGTCCAATGATGGCATGGGGGACCCTCAAAGGTGGACTAAGGGCGCGAGGCTATCGGTAAGCCCATGCATGCCTGTAGCCAAGTAGGTCAGGACCGGGAAGGGCAGCCTCTCCACCGAGGGGCTTTTTGGCTGTTCTGAACAGGTGGTCAGATTGCTCTTATGGCGCTGGGAGGACCCCGATGGGTTATGTCCTACGGGACTGCTTATAGGGGGGAGTCAACTACCACGGCATCCTGAGGCGACTGATATGCTGCTTAACGGCGGTTCTGGTCACCTTGCGGGTGCTTAAATAAATAAATAAGCGAGACAGGTAGAAGGAGATAATTGTAAAGACTAGTATTTTACATTTATGTTCTATGTGATATTTTATCAATTTATTTTTTAAGATCGGCGCCCTTTACACCCAATTAGTGTTCTTTGTTTATTTTTGTGTCTAAATGTTTTGTGTACTTCGTGTTTTTAAATAAAAATGTAACACCCTTATATATGACAATTCTGATGGTGATATTAATCTCTTTTTAAGAATGTGACGAGGGCTAATGACCTTAGCAGTCAATGTCCATAAAATACAAAAAAAAAATTAAAAAAATAATAAACATTTCACTTCAAAAAAAATCTCATTAAATTTTATAAAATAGCTCCTAAATCTAATAACAAGAAATTAAAAAACTAATAATATTATGAATAGATCATAAAAAAATCTGAGATAAATCAGGTGTACTTGAATTAATTGCATAATAAGAACTGTAATAAATTCTATATAGGTATGACACATAGAATATTTAAAAAAGATTTAAGGAACACTTATAAGCATTTAAATATAATAAACAAAAATCAAAGTAGATCACATGAAATATAACAAACATACATATTCAAATTTGCAGGATATAAAAATATTAGAAGAAAAATAAATTAAAAACAGCTCTTAAAAAAAGTACTTGTAATAAAAAACAATGATATTGTTATAAATTAGTAAGGGAAGTTTTAATATGATGAATGGATTCGGCAAATAGTATAATTTATATAATTATTAATTCATCCAATAGATAGCAGTGTGTATTATCAATGAAAATTAAATTACCATTTAATAATCTGAAAAGAAGAAATAACATCCTTCTTTTTTAAATTCTTTAGTTTAATATGTCTAATAAAACAGTGTGCAACAAAAAGAAAAATAAGCAGTAAGTGATAATATTTTATTTTATTTATTATTGATAATAACTAACTAATAATTCTGTAATATAATAAAAAATTTTGTCTTATACTTTTTTTTTGTATTTTGTGTTGGTGCCTGTTTGTGTAGCACCTTGAGAAGCTCTGCACAACACAGTTTAATAACCGCTGGTCTACAAACTCCTTTAAAATATCACCAATTTATTTTTCTTAAACCTCACCAATAGTTTTACCCTCTATAGAATGTTTGTATTTATTGACACCACACGTTAAGCTATTTCTTCTCTTTCTAACAGCAGCCTTTCTGCAAAATCAGGGATCCATGTCCTTCCTGAAGATGTAATTTTTCTTATTTGTTCATAATTGCTAGCTAATGATGTTATACAGGACTTTTTCTAATGTTAACTAAAATTTTGCCAAATGAATTAATGTTAAATTTCAAAAAGTATAACAACAATGTTTGGTGTACCTCTTTCTGTTCTGATTTTCATAAAATGACTCATTTTTAATGATAAACTCAAAAATATCACAGTAATATTCTTTTATTAAAAATACTTATGGAGGTGGACTTGCATTTTACAGCCAAGTAATTAACATAGACCCCTCCCACCACTTGACTCATATTTCCATGAAATTTAATTATCAATGTCAATTTTGGTGGAGAAACGCATTTTTAATAGTAGAAATCAGCTTATACATAAAATGTAACCAAACTTAACCTACGCTCGCTAACCTTGACTAATCAACAATGATTACAATTATAAACATTAATGTTACAAAATGTACCTTCCAACCAAGTTCCCTTTCTGATCGGTTTTTTTCACGCCACTTTCGTTTTTTACATACCCAACGATCATTTTTTGTGAATTTTCTTACGCATTTCGTGTTTCATCTTACATATTCCAGTTTTATGAATGATAAATATGAAAATGGTTTCTCCATCCCAAAATTAAGTGATTATCATATTTTAAGCATTTCCCCAACGATTCATAATGACAACAATTAAAAAAAATTGGGAGGATAACAGAAAAGTATCAAAAAATGTACAGAACCTTCCAGAGTCTGCCCTCTATAACCTACTAAGATACATTTGAAATCACCTTGCGGGTGAAGGTCACGCTTCGACCATCTTGCCCTCCGACCAACAAATCGTATTTCTAACGCGCGGAGGGCGTTCGGCCAGTACAATACAACCATCATTATGTACGCATTAGAAATCTATTAAGCCTACTCACAAATATACTATTTTCAGTAGAAATTAAAATCAAATGTTTCAATAACCCCGCTTACGTATTTTACGTACACAATAAGATTATCATTAAATTGTGTTTTCCCTATATTTCGCGATCGAATTACTTCATTCCTTTTTGTATTGTTATTGAGTAACAGTCACGCGTACAGAAGCAAATCTTCTGTTAAATAAAAAACTGACAATAATCCTTTATATCATTCAGTTTAATTGTTATTTTAAATAACATATCATAAATTAACGTATTTTAAATAACATATCATAAATTAACATATTTTAAATAACATAAATAGTAAACAGTCTGTTTACTATTTCATGACATTGTTACATCATGTTTGTCACCGGATCTGCAACTTTTATAATACAATTTCGACCAGTTCAGATTACGGTTTTATATTAATCGGACGTGCAGTTTCTTTGGCTGATCTTAATTGAAAAAGTTACGTTATTTGAATTAGTGTGTAAGTTAAAATGGCAGAAAACAGTCCTCATCTTAGGAAACAATCTAAAAAAATGATTTATAGGGTATATAATTATTTAAAAGAACCTGTGCGTAGCTTTTTAAGCAACGCAGGAAGTGACCGCAACCATATGTTCTGTATCAGTGCGTACTTAACAAAATTTTTGTGGTGAAAGTAATAAAAATGCATCAGCCCAGGCGAATTATGGAAACATTCTTTTGATTCGCCCTTTAAAAAAAATTCCTCTTAAATCTGGACGATTTTAATGAAGATATATTTCGTCGTTTCATTCAAAAATTTTACGATAGTGGAGAGTATCCAACGTGCAGTAAAATTAGAGTCATTTTGAAGAAATAAATAAATTTTACCGGTAATGCATATGCCAAGCAAAAAATTGTAAGATAATTAGAGTTCCGCTTTAGTAAGTGTAATGACGGCAGAAAACTTTTGATGGATTCTTCTTGCTCGGACAAAATTTTTCAGGAAAATGCACAAAATTAAAATAATTCTTGACCAATGATTTACCTAGATGAAACGTGAGTAAACCAGAACCAATCAGGAAATATATCTGGCAGAATTCAACAAGCAGTGGTGGCCTTAAGATTCTGGTTGAGATACTATCCCATTTAATTATATGGTGCGCTGGTTGCTATAACTTGGTTTTATAAAAGATTGTGCTCTCGTTTTTCAGTCAAAGCTTTTGGAGGATTTAAACCAAGAAATGAATGGTGATATATTCCTAGAATGGTTCAATTTTGGATCGAAGGCTGTTTTAATCTTTGGAAGAAGGCTGTGTTATCATGATGAGTAACTCCAGCTATCATTCTGCACAAGAAAAAGTGCCAGTGACCAACACAGAAAAGGTGGAAATTATTTCTGCCTCAGAAGAGAAGAAAATATCACACAATTCCCAAATTACTGTCTGTTATTAATGAACAGAGAAAAATATAGACAGTACAAACTTGATGAGACTGCAACAGAAATGGGGCATGAAGTCATTTGACTACTGCTGTTTCACTGCCAGTATAACCCAATAAAACCAATAAAAAAACATTATTGGAAGATGCCATAAACCTCATAACAATAGATGACTGGAGAAAATGCGTTAAGATACACAGAAAACCTTTAAGTAGAAGATTTTCGTAAAGAAGGATTGAGGGGAGATTACAATGGATTGTAGTGAACTTACAAGATGATGACTGATGAAAATACAACAGATTTATCAGGTGATGAAGACATATCATTTATTTCAGTTGATTTTATCTTTCATATTACAATTTATTTAGATTTTATGTAAAGTTTTACAAATATTTCAGTTTTAAAGTCCATATTTAAATTTAGCAGTAACATTTGAAAATTTCTGAACATGTAGGAAAATTAGGACAATATTTTTGTAAAATAAAAGGTTTCAGATGTGTAGTAACTTCTTATACACACCAGAGTAATGCAATAAAAATTTTACTAATAAATTCTAAAGATGAGTTGATTAAATATTGGCCTGTAAAGAGAAAAGGAACAGTTCAGTATTGTATTATTACTGTGGTGTAGGGGGAATAAGGAGAAACCTTTGACAGTGAAAGGGGAAGAGCAGGTGACCTTCATCCGCAAGATGTTTTCAAATCTATAATAGTAAAATATTATGTCTAAGGTAGCAAAGTAACTTAACTAGTCCTATTAAAGTAGCTAAAACAACATAAGCCATAAAAACCACTTTTTATTTTTGGCCATTACACACATATTATCATTTAACTTATTAAAGATGTTAACTTAAAATGAGCAAAATCTTCAATACAATAAAACTTAACTAATAAATTAATTATACCTTGTTTTTAATTTCAGATTTATACTATTGAATTAACTGCAGCTGAATCAAGTGTACTAAAGGAAAATCTCAATGGGGAGATAGCAAACATTAAAAATTACTTTGCATTAGGTAATAAATTAAGAACAGAAAAAATTAACAATGATGTAGATAATACAATTCATAAATCACTAACATCTCATGCATTTTCTAGGAATTATTTGCCAAATAGTAGGAAAGATTTTAGCACAAGTGACGATTACAAACATTTCTTATCTGATAAAACTTTTATAACGAAAAATTCAGCAGCAATTATTCCATTTTATAATGAAGTAGGTAAAATAGAACATACAGCAGCAATTTCTGACATTGTGAATAATGCAGTAACAGATAAAAAGTTTGCAGAAAATTATGTAGAAAAAATACAAACCAATAATGGATGGGGTAAAGAAGTTAAACAAAAGAAAATAACAGGTAAAATACCAGAAAAAGAAGACAAAAATAAAATAATTCATAAAACACAAAACATTAATATTGATGATATAAATGACATAAAAGCTGGAGATTTAAAAGAAAACATTAAGTCATATTTTAAAAGTACATCCTTACAAGAATTAGATAATAATAAAGATGAACTAATTAAAGAAAAATTTATAAACCCTTACAAACAAAATGATAAAATAAAAAGTACTATTTTAAATAATTTTAAACAAGATTCAGTCACTTTAACAAGTAAAACAATACCATCAGTTGTAAAAATTAAAACAGAAAATTTACAAAATATTGATATTAGTAATAAAAAAAATAAAATTTTAGATTTTAAAGAAGGTGTTAATACTGTTAGTAAACTAAATAGTTTACACAGCAGCAGTCAAACAGAAAATAAGGAAATACAAATTAAAAAAGATGCTCTAAATAAACATAATGTAATTAAGATAGACAAAGAAACAGAAAAGATAAACAAGAAATTAGAGAAAGGAATGTCATCTCAAACAGTAAAATATAATCACCTGGTTAATACTAATGTACCAGTAAAGAAATTTTACTTTGAAAAATCACCAGTAACAAATAAAATTAAGAAAACTGGAATAAAAAATAAAATATCTATTATGAATAATGTCAATAAGTACTCCAAAGGATTAGAAATATGCAATGATAAAATTAATAAAGAAAAGATAATTACTGCTAAAAAAGTTTTACATCATAATTTACAAACAGCAGTGAAAAAGGTAAAATTAAATGAAGTATCACACAAATTCAGGAGTATAAAAAATATTAATACAAATGCAATAACTACCAAAATTCCTGTAACTAAAAGTAATCTAAACCAATATTTTAAAACAATCAAATTACCAAACAAAGAAATAACCAAAAGAAAAATTATCAATGCTAAAAATATCTCGTCAAAGAAGTTTAAAGTAGCAGTTAATAATTTAGAACAGAAAAAGCAATTTTACACAACTGAAGCAGGTTTAGGGTATTACAAAATACTACCAAAATACCTTTCAAAGAAAAAACAATTAAAAAATATTAAATTAGAAAAAAGCTTTCAGAGTATCAATTATTAATGGGAAAATATTCTGATCAAGTTAAGAGAATTCATATATCAGACAAATTAAAAACAATAAATAACAACTATATATCTTCTATCTACAAAAATGATAAATTAATGTTATATACAAACAAATAATTTGTAAAAATAATCTGGGCGTAATAAAGAACAAATTCTTACAGAAACAAAACCTGTACAGTAAAAAAATAAAATACAATCAAATTTTTTATACAAATATTATACAAATTCATATTATACAAACCTGAATCGCATTTTATGTCATTTTAAACTGTAAAATAAACTACTGTAGTATTATGGAAAAAAATTATAAAATTAGAGCTGATAAAACAATCTGAATAAAAATAATATGAAAACATTCTATTTAGATCCATTAAGGTTAAATATTAAATGTATAATTAAAAAATAAAATAAAAATTACAACCAGTTTAAAGTGTTTATTTTTAAAATGCTTGTTTTTCTTTTTCATATCTCCAAATTGTATCATCACAGTGTTGGAATTGCTCAGTCCATTTCCTCACATTGTCTTATTCCAGAGTCAATCTTCTCATTCAAATCCAATTATAATTGTCTTTTGATTTCCAAAACTTTTCTTTTGTATCCTGTTTTATTCTTTGTAATACATTCCTTCAGGTTATTAGAATTAACTGAGCATTTAATCTGCAACTCTCCAACAAATACGGATTGAGCAGTAATCTGCTCAACAACTCAGTTTTAGGCTAGAATTGGTTATCCAACTTTTAATAGGGTTTCTAGCTTTAACACGATCTCTTGTATGTAAAATGTTGGAGTTGAAGTGTACAGACAGTAAGTAAATGCTCTTACTCTCAGCACTAATACTGCTCATCACGTTACCAAATTTGATCAATTTACTGAATTTTATTTTTTGATTAATAGATTATACTTTAAAAATTGTTCTACTAATAGAAGAGAGATGACATGTTATAACACACACTTCTGAGGCTGTGTTTTTATATACTAAATTAATAATTATTATTGAACTCTTATTATTGTTAGATTACTTTTAAATTCATGTAAAGATTAACCAAACAGTATTGCTTACTAGAGTTTATGTATTTTAGTTTTTAATAGTTCCAGAAATATCTGCCTCGTTGTACCTCTGAAACATTCATTCTCCCACAGTGGGCGATAACGCCCTCTTGTGGGCTCTGGAGGCCTTCAAGGGAGTAAAGTTTCTTAGTGGTAGATGGCCCACAGAAAACTGGGGGGCATCCAGGCAGTCTAGGAAGACAATGACTGACTAAAAAAAAGGCAAAAATTATGTTTTCCTGATATTTCAAACTAAAATTAAATACCACTATTGTAGTAAAAAACAATAAAGGGACACCCATATTTTATGATAAAATATGATTGTATTCAAACTACTTCAACTTTGCAACCAAAAGGCTTCGAGAGATGAATAAAAAAAATTAAAGCTTGAATACTCTACTTTTTGACAGAATACTTCAGATTTTAAAAATCATCATATTAAAAAAAAAATCAGTGAGAAGAAAAGTTTTAAAAACTTGAAAGTTTTTCTTCATATTTGATCAAGCGCATGGGGGAAACAAAATTCTTCAGTAAACTGCATTAAAATCGTTTAAAAGCTTAAGACTTTAGCTTTAATTTTTTATTTGTATGTCCCTCTATGACGTTTCTCAACCAAAATATTCCACTTTAAAGAGAAAAGGACATTTTTGTTTGCTTAATGCTGCATATTTTCTGATCTAAGCAATATACTGATACAAATAAATATGTTAATTAAAGGATTTTGATCTAGCTTTAATGAAAAATTGTGAGGTGTTTAATGTAGCCTTGCAGTTTTTGGCTTTTGTTCATTTTGTACTGAGGTATTAAACGATTGAGAGTGCAACATCATATCACCCGTGCTCTCAGCTTAACCCAAGATCACATTACAGTCTCAATGATTAAAGATTTCAATATCTCGGTACAAAATGAACAAAATCCAAAAACTGCAATGCTACATTAAAGATCTCACAATCTGTCATTAAAGCTAGATCAAAACCCTTTAAAAGCAGTTGCAATTATTATTTTTAACAGATAAGTTTAAAACTTTTGGGAGGCGCTAGATAAACTTTTGATTCTCAATGTGGGCGGTGGGCAAAAAGGTTTGAGAATCAATGCTCTAAAACCATGTTTATCCTCTGTCTAGGAAGTATAGTAAGTTCCCAAACACTGGTTGTAAACACTCACTGCTTCTGATAATTTATTAAGCATTACTAAACATTAAACATTTCAACATATAGCTTTAATATATAATTAAAGCTATATCCAGTCTTAAATAAATTTACACATATATCAGTGATAATCAGTGCTCTAAGAATTAAAATCAAATGTTTAAATCACAAAATTATTTTGTCTTTTATTAAATGTTATATTGAAATAAGAAAAATATAAAGAATAAATGGATTAATTTAAGTATAAACTAACTTGGCTCATGTTCTAATTATGTGCTTATAAATATAATCTAACCAAACATACACTCGCTAACCTTGACTAGCGAGCATAGGTTAAGTTTGGTTCGATTATATTTAAAATTTCTGTGTTAATTAAATAAAAATAATTCCATTTATTTTTTCTTTTCTGTATTTATTTTCTTATTTCAATATAGTGTTTCAGTGGCGCCATCTAACCACAAACTACAGAGATAGATCGCCAATTACATTAATACCTTCATTTATTTATAAAATTATCATCAGATTAAGATCAAATACTCAGCTTATTAATATCAGCTTATTTTATCTCAATAACAGATACTTGTACTCCGGGATTGTTGGCTTATCATAGCAGCCAATTTGCAGAAAGTTTCATATTCTTGAGCAATAAGACAAAATTATCATGAACCCCACAACAAGAAGATTGCCTGAAGGTTGTTGCAGATCTTAACATTTTATTGTATTCTGCAAGCTAAGCTTACACAAATAACGGTGATTATTATACTATATTGATATATATTAAGAGGTTCAGCTTTACCCAGTAAGTATCTCAGCTCTAGAGTGGCCTTTTTGTATAGGCACTGGATAGGAACAGAATCAGTGAAGAGGTCTATAGAGACAACCAACCGATCAAACCATTCATGTAGCAGAACACAGAATAACTCAAAGAGATCTGCAACCTAAATACGGATCCGATGACCATCTAGCAAAACTCCAAAAAAAACCAGATGGGATGAATGGATCAAGGATAAGAGAAAGAAGTGAATAGTATGATCTGTCACTAGATGAATGGCAAAACAACTACATTTAAAAGAGTAATGCAAATATTTTACAAGTAAAGGACATCTACCCTGCCTGCAGTCCTTAAGTAGTTCTTTACCCAGATCAAGAGCAGTACATTAATGATCAATGATTTTGCAGAGACAAGATTAAGTATGGACTGTAAGGAATTGTTTTTTCTTTAGATAATAAAGAGCCACCTTAAGTGAGCACAAGTTTGCTTAAGATAAAAACCCCCACATGGATCATACACCCCTATGTGTAAGTACCAAATGAACAACTTACATTTAAGGGTCATTCATACTAACATACAAGGGTCATTCAATAATTAAAAAGACAAATAGCTTTCAGCAAAAATGGTTTACTAAATAAATACAATTTTTTTGCCTACTTTTACATGTAACCCCCATCAATTTATCTGCACTTGTCCCACTTTTTTCAAGTCTTCTTATCCCCTCAGCATAAAGAATTCTTTATCTTGATCTCAAAGCCAGTTTTGTACTCTTTTCTTTACCTCTTTGTTGTCATTGAACTTGATGCCCCACAAAGCTTCTTTCATTGGACCAAACAACTAAAAATCCAAAGAGGCAAGTTCAGGCTGTATAGGCTGATGATAGTGCGTTGCTCCTCCAAATAGTCACAGAAAATCGGACCATGGGCATTCCAAAAAATGGTTAACATGACTTACCTGCCGATGGTTGCATTTTGAACTTCTTACGGACAGATGATTCGGTGTATTTCCATTGTTTGAACTGCAGTTCAAAATGAGGTATCAAGTTTATCACAGGTTAAAATCCTGTCCAAAAATGCGTCCCTGTTATTGAAATGATTTTTGTGGTCATTGCAAATGCTAAATCTTTTTCTTTTTCCTGTTTAACCTCCAGCAATTACCATTCAGATACTTCAGAGGATGAATGAGAATGATATGTATGAGTGTTAATGAAGTGTAGTCTTGTACAGTCTCAGTTCGACCATTCCTGAGATGTGTGGTTAATTGAAACCCAATCACCAAAGAACACCAATATCCATGATCTAGTATTCAAATCCATGTAAAAATAACTAACTTTACTATGAATTAGTGAACACTGGAACTCTCAACTTCTAAATCAGCTAATTTGAAGACTTGTTCACCACTAGACCAACCCGGTTATCAAATGCAAAATCTGACAGCTTTGTGATGAACAGTATGCTCTCTGGGAATCCACTTTGCACAAGTCTTACAGTAGATCAGTTTGTTTAGAATGATGGAATGAGTTGTGCCAACACTTACTCGATATTTTTAAGTAATTATTTCAACCATAAGTTATTGGTCCTCTTGGAAAAGTGAATGAATTCGAGAATCTAATGCCGAGATCAACACTGTTACTGGACCCCTGAAGTGGTGCTCTTCAGTCTCGCTTTGCAGCCACTTTTAAACTTTTACACCCACGGGTAAAAACTTGCACAGTTCATGTAACTACTGTCATATTGTTTATTCTTCCGAAAGAATACTTCTGTCGGTTGTACGCTTTTTGATCACAGAACATTGTTCTTCAAAATTACTTTCTTTGAGCGAACACACCATCGTAACTAAGACTTTAAAGGTTATATTTACATAAATATTAATTGAACAACCGAGTAACACTCTTCACAGGGTTGCCAACTAACAGTTATAAAAGTCTCAATTGTCTGCATTAAGAGTTTCCTTCACTAAAAATGTTTGTTTAATTATTGAATGACCCTTGTAGTTTGACACAGAGCTGACATATGTTTTCCACTTTTCAATTATTACATTTTCCAATACCTAATGTCATCATAAAACTTTGAACAAAGATTAAAAGTATTAGAATTAAAATTCTATTCTGATTATGTACATTCTGAGAAGAAAAGGTGAAAAAATTTGTAAATAAAGGAATTCTGTTTACGATTCATTTTAGAACATAAAATGTATTACGAATGTATTGTCTTTACTGTATAACAGTAAAATGTATTATATCTCAGTAGAAATTTACTAGTAAAGTTGCTGTAATATATAGTTACATGCTTGTTGTACAGTTAACTTCCATACTTGTAATGGTTTCATACAACCTGACAAGTTACTCAGTATTCCTCAATGTCAAACTTGCTTTAGAGAAGTGAGGAGTGGTTTCCTATTGCCTTCTCCACTGAGCTAAATACACATATACTGTTTCATATCAGTATTCCAATAACAGTATTCAAATAACACCTTCACTCTGTTAACTACAAGAACTGGCTGTACAGTGACATTATTTCTACTCTGTTAGTGAGTTAAAGCTACTCTGTTAATGCCATATAGTGTAAATAAAAAAGATTTTGCGTTGTGAAACAGTGTTATTATAAATAAATAGTGTTTCAACTCAGGAGAAATAAAACAATTTTTTTACAAAGCAAAAAAGAATATTCTTTTTTGAATATCTTGAATTAGATCAGAATATAATAAAATTCATTCCAAGTTCAGGAAATTGGACAAACCAATCAAAGCATAAAAGCTGGAAATGGACCCTAAATCTGAATCAGAGTTCAGATTTCATGCCACAACTAAAATAATTTTACAATCCAAACTAGTAGAAATATAAAGTAATACTTTGTCCATTGAAATGATAAAACAGAAAAATATTGAATAAACTTAAAATATATGCATTTTAAAAATTAGCATGATGTTAATTTTATAAACTAAAAGCAATAATGCTGTCCTCAGATGGAAATTTGTTCTTAAAGTACGCTGGTTTACTGGTTCTTATTAAAAAAAAAAAACAGCTTTTGCCAAATACCTCATAAAAAATGAATCACATTACAATCATCAGCAATTATCTGCATTGCAATCATATTAAAATCTTAACCATAAAGGTGAAAAATTAGACACGTGAAAAATTCACAATTACTCCAAACAGGAGATTCTGAACAAACCTGCTTTATACCAAAAGATAGCTCAGGTACACAAATAAAAAAATATAAATTTACCTTAAAATAAATTTCATCTTAAAGTACACTTCAGCCAATCTAAAATTAATTTGATTTTTTTTTTTTTATTTACTTCATAAAGCCTGTGCAATTATTTCTACCCAAATGATATTACAGTTTAGATTAAAAACACCATTTATAAATTTCTAATAAAAAGTTTCTAATATTATTTTATTCATTAGCAAGGAAATACAAAAGTAAAAGATTAATTTTCTGTATTGTTAGAATTCAATAAGAATAAAATGATAAAAAAACAATAATTGCAAACAATGTTTGTCACTAATAATCATTTATATTTTATGTTTCCTAAATGCTGGTCTTGTTTAAAATGACCACTTTTCATCCAAGTGTTTAATACATATATGGGCAGTTACTACCATATATTTTTTGTGGATAAATTTTTTTTGGACTTGAGTAATGTCAATGAAGCACAAGAAGAATAAAAATACAGTTAATATTCAATATTACAATCAAAATATAATAACTTACCAGAATTATTTTAACACAAATACTTCTACACAAAATATTACCAACAGTGTATGTTACTTGTTAACACAGTCAAATACAGAAAAACTTGTTTTATGAGGAAAGAATTTTTTTAACAAAGTAATTTAAAATGTCTTTAATGATCTGAAGAGTGATTTTTCATCCTACAAATTTTTACTGTATTTGAAAGTTTTTGTATTAATTTAATTCCTATAGAAGTCCTCTGAAATAAATAAATTTTGTTGTTCATTGTGCTAAGTTAATGGACATCTTCTTCACTTTTAATAATAATTTAATGTTAAAGATTTTGTAAACATATAGTTTTACGTATACATAAACTCAGATTTGTCAATAAGTCTAGTGATAAAAAACTTGTGCCTACATGATTAATTCTTTCATATTTAATTTCTATATAATAGTAATTTTTTTGAATTTTTAAATTTCTTTGTAAATTAGAACATGACGCATTAAAATCCCATTAAACAACTATCTAATGTGTGACATAATGAAAGTGTAGTAAAATAGTTTTTTTTATTTAGCCTAGAAATATTTCATAATGAATGCACATCACTACTAGTTTACCGAATTAAATCTTCATCAAAGTTTACTGGATGATAAGAACTTATTGATGATATCTTCCATAAATTTACATCTATAACAATTTCATTTTTGTATTTCTAGTATTTGTAAGTTTAATATTATTTACTTTAATAAAAAACAATAATTAGATAAAAAATAATTTTTTTTTAATTTTTAAAAATACATATTCTAATAAAACAATAAATTTAAGCATATTAAAAGACTGATCAACTTAAAACCATACACCTGCATCCAGCTAGCACCTCATTCAAATTAAAATGCTATACATTTAATTACTAGCATAATTAAATGTTGTTAGGTAATTTAAAATCCTCAGTGAGAGTATGGCCCAAGTATCGTTAGATATTTCCACATACCCACATAATGTGGATGAATAAGGATGATTTATAAGGTTGAAACCAACTGCATGTTTTCAAATAGCTCTTTATAATTTCTATATGAAAAGCAGCTTTAATACAGCGTATGTTTTGATCAACAAAAAAATGTTGATTAGTAATGTGCTGCTTCCATCTAGAAAAAACTCCTCAACTTCCTGAGGGCTTGTAGGCAAGATGGATGTCTGCTGTTTTAAAGGGAACCTGAACTATTTTCTAGGTGGAGTTGATTGTCTTATTTCCTCAACAAAGAGATCAACCCTTTTTTCTCTTCCTTATACTTGATCTTTTATTCCCCATTATCAGTTTTACGAGTAAATTTCATCCTGTGGTTCGTATTCACAATGACAGAACCTGTAAATATAATGCATACTGACACCATCAGGCAAGGGGAGTTACCTGCAAACAGACTCAGTGTTTCTTGGCCAGTGGTTATACAAGAAATCTACTAAAGAGTCTTTCAGATAAATCAGGACCCCTAATTCCTTCCCAAAACATTTAAGGATTAAAGTAATACTCTAAATAAATAAATAAATAAATATTTTAAAGGATAACATCTTTTCAATTACTATATTTCTTTTAATTATTTGTCTCAAGTAAATTCTTAGCAGACATTTATTTATTTATTTCATTTATTTAAAAAAATAATAAAATTATTAATAACAAAGAAAATATATTATCTAAATTATTCTTTAGTGTCATGGTTTTTATTTCCCTTTTTTAAAATTCTCCTTTTCATGATCTTAAATGTACTCTTCAATTTTCACACCACCATCTATCTATTTTAGTATGAAAGCAATGTTTTTATGAATTAGGTATCCCTAGAAATCGTTGATGATGATGTCGATGATGGTGGTGGTGGTGATGGTGGTGGAGGTGGAGGTGGTGGAGGAGGAGGTATTAGGGGAAAGAAGTCTCCACGTGTTGAGGTTAGTATTCCAAGTTTACCAGGAAGGCCAGGGCTTGGTACATCAGATATACTAGTAGAAGCGGAACCTTCAGTTTTATGGCTATCTTCAGCATACAAGGGAGCCTGAAAAAATGCAAATTTCTTTTGAAATAAATTTATTAAAGAATAAAAAGTAATACCTTTATTTTTTCTGTAAAGGTATATTTTGAAAAGTTATATTGAAAAATAAGAATTTCTTCTCAATGATCAGAACATTGTTTAGGCGAGACAAAAAAATTACAATAAATATATAATAATCAGATCTTGATCTTATATCCTTTTTCTTTCTTTTTCCTGTTTAGCCTCCGGTAACTACCGTTTAGATAATTCTTCAGACGATGAATGAGGATGATATGTATGAGTGTAAATGAAGTCTTGTAAATTCTCAGTTCGACCATTCCTGAGATGTGTGGTTAATTGAAACTCAACCACCAAAGAACACCGGTATCCACGATCTAGTATTCAAATCCGTGTAAAAATAACTAGGACTTGAACGCTGTAACTCTCGACTTCCAAATCAACTGATTTGGGAAGACGCGTTAACCACTAGACCAACCCGGTGGGTTTGATCTTATACCCATTCTCTGCTATTCTTACTCCAAATTACATCATCATCAGGTATATTTTGGTATTCTGAGTTAGAATGAAATTTTCTTAAATAAAACAAAATATCAAGTAATCCTCTCTAAATTGTGTTTAGCTCAATCAACTAACATAGGTGAAAGAAAGTTGTTTACAAACAGGTTTATTGACAAATATGTTTTCTTGTTAAAATTATACATACAGAAATAGAAAATAACATTTTTAACTGATAAACTCAATAAATTAAAATAAGCATAAAAAATCTGATGTGGGCACCACATGACTTACTTACACACCTATTAAATTACATGTACACATGTTTTGTTGTACTTCATTCAAACTTATTTCATTTGAAAGTGAGATACGATCCTCCAATTTTTAATAAAGTGGACAGTTACACAACTGGATTGTGGTAGACACCACATTGCATCATATTTGTTTGTGGTGCCTGTATCAGCATTTTACAATAGTTTATATAATAATTTTGTTTCACATCACTGAAGTAGTTAGTTATATGGTGTAAGTGAGAACATGTCAGATCCATAACCATGCACATATCGGTTCAAATATGACTTCATATACATATATTTAAAAAAATTTAAATACCGTATTTATTCGAGTACCCCCCGCACTTTTTTCCTTGGAATTGGAGAGAAAACTAAAGGAGCAGGGCTTACTTGAAACATAGCCTTTAGCCAGGATAATTTATGTAAAGTAAACCTTAGAAGTACCTAAATTCAATCACATAAATAATTACATTAGGCGTTCATTTATCAATACCGGAGGCCGGTTACACAGAATTCATCCTTAATTATTAACATCCTGTTCATATTATCGATAAGAACGAAGTTACGGTATTTCTATAAAACTGATTCATTCTGTGTAGGCTGCATCCGGTTCTAATGACAATACAAATACAGTGTCAGTTAACCATCATAGTCTTGTCTATTCGCCATAGTCATTTTACTGTTTGTATATGTGGGCAATTATGTGCATTTTATCTGTTTAGTTTATCTTGTAAAGTTTAATACGGTGATTTATTTTAATTACGGCATTAAAATGAGTACAAAAAGGACAGAGTCTACGATCTTTTACAGTAAATGAAAAACTGCGCGTTATAGAAGAGGCCGAAAAAATTGGAAATCGGGCGGCAAGAAGAAAATTTGACGTAGATGAAAGCTGCATTCGAGACTGGCGTAAGAAGAAACAACTTCTGGTGAAAGGCACTGGTAATAAAAGGGCTTTTCATGGCTTAAAACCAAAATACAAAGACATAGAAAAAAAAATTGTATGACTTTATGGGAAAAAGGAGATGCGGTTATGCTGTTACGACAGAAATGTGTCAATCATATGCTCGTGAAATCACTAAATCATTGAATAAAGTTGATTTTAAAGCAAGCCGTGGATGAATAACACGATTTTTTCCACGAAATGATTTTGTCAATAAGACGAAAGACGACCATTTCTCGACGACTTCCAAACACTTATGAACAAAAAATATTATATTTTAACAAATAAATAATAAATTTTAGAAAAGATAAAGGCTATTTGCCTTCTCAAACAGGAAACGCTGATCAAACCCCCGTATATTTTGAAATACCATTTGGCAAAACCGTAAACAAAAAAGGTGAAAAAAGATGTAGTGTTATGCTTTGAATTACTTCTGATGGATCAAAATTACCTCCGTACATTGTTTTTAAACGAAAAACTCTTCCTACCGTGCAGGTAAATGGATTTATCAGAGCACAGGAATCAGGTTGGATGGACGAAACCTTAATTTTAGATTGGATCAGGTGTGTACGGCAAAAGCGATCAGGAGATTAACTAAATAAAAAAAATACCGGTATTCTAGTAATGGGGGGCATACGACAGATAAAGTGAAAGACATTTTAAAAAAGGTTATGACAGACCAAGTAATAATTCCATTCCAGGCGGATTGACATCTCTATTGCAACCAATAGATGTCTGCATTAATAAACCGTTCAAATCTGCATTAAAACAACTGTACAGGGAATGGATGGCTGATGAAAATTTCTTTCTCACGCCTACAGGAAGAATCAAACGCCCAGATTTTAACCAGATCTGTGTTTGGATAAACGATCTTGGGATGGTATTTCCACGGAATTAGTAAGGAAAAATTTTTAAAAATGCGGAATATCTAATGAACTTGATGGTAGTGAAGACGATCACCTTTGGCGATGTGGAGACTACTGTGGTAACTCTTCTACAGATATTGACAGTGACAGTGATTAATTAAAAATAAAACTCCATATTAAAAAGTGTACTGAGATGATCCTTTTCAACATGATAGTTACTTTTTGTTTTACTGGCCTACTGATTCTAAACTAAATTAGTACTTACGGTAATTAATGATTATTAATGTAATATTAATATTGTAATTTAAATGAACGACTTAAATGCTTTACTTTCTGAATAGTTTCGTATTTTATTTTTTTATCATATCTGTTGCACTTTAAAATACCGGTATATACTCAATTTTTTTTTTAGATTTTCGGTTTTAAAAATCGAGGTGCGGGGGTACTCGAATAAATACGGTATATTGATTTATTATTAATTAATAACCTCTGTAAAAATTGTTGAATTACATGGAGTCTAATTCCTATGAATGTTTTAACAAGCTGAAAGAAAATAAACATTTTCTGTAGTTGTTTTCCTTTAATCATGCACAAGCATTTGAAACAGGGAAAAAGTGTTTCATGCTTCTGGTTTACATTCTTGAAGTAATAAACAAATAAATACGTAATTCTAATCAATACATAATAATACATTTTATAGATCACATCAATGAGTAGATTTAGCAATCTATGGAACAAAAAAGGAACTTCGACATTATTTGCCTGGATGGATTAAGGGAACTGCAGTAAAATCTTGATACGGGCATCACAGAATACACAGTTTATTAGAAAATAAAAACTGAATACGATTAAACTCCTATTTTTTAAATACTAAAACATGAAATAATGTCAAGATAAATACATGTTCTACATAAGCAAGATAATTGGCTTACCATATTTTTTTGAGTCCAACCCAGGACATATCTGAAAGTCTTAATTTACTGAAACATTAAACTTTATTTATTCAGTTGTATTTTTCACTAGACATGACTTTTAAAACAGAAATGGATTGTTTGTTTTAATTACATCATAAAATTCACAGCAACAAAGTTCTGAATTTTAACATTTAGCAGATGCTTAACAGTAGATACTAAATGTCTACCTACCCCTTTCTGCAGACCAAATATTCCCCGTAATTTGAAAAAACTCTCAACTGGAGCAGATGTCCCAGACAAAGACATTGCAAACTCAACCATTTTAGAATACTGCAACATGAAATATCATTCTTTTGAAACACCTTAAAAATTGGTTTCCACTTCTCTTCAAAAGTATCTTACTTTTTCAGAACCTGAACCTACAACCGAACCTTTGGTTTTGAATTACATGGTTCAACAATGTATGTTCATCAAATAGGTCATCAATATTTATGGAATCTTTTATAATTTCATTAATAACTTCTAAATCAGACCAGGAAATTTCAGTTCATAAATTTATCCACTGAAACTTATTACCTATCAAAACTGATTCTCCACAACTCTAATGGATACTTTTTCCTGTTTAGCCTCTGGTAATTACCGTTCAGATAATACTTCAGAGGATGAATGAGAATGAGTGTAAATAAGTGTAATCTTGTACAATCTCAGTTCGACTAAGTAATGGATACTAGAATTATAAAAATTGTCTACGCTTGAGAATAATTTTTGTTCCTGAACACCATTATTCTCATTTAGAGTGCATAGCAATTCTTTGGCAGAAAATAGTATAATTTGTGGGGGTTTCTTTCCTGCAGTTAACAAATTAATTCAGAATATGTCTGAAATGCTTCTGTTGCTGTGATAGAATTAGCTTCCCATTTTAGAACTATATTATTAAATAACTGTAGAGTACCATATAAAACTTTCAAAAACAGTTCACTTTCTAGATTTGATGGAAAGAATTCTTTCTATTGCAGGTAACAAACTAACGAACCTTGTGCAGCTGAGATAGTACTTTTTCACAATCTGTTTCCACAAATTCAGAGAACTCTAAGTTTTGTTAATCGTATTGTTTATATATGTGAAAATATTTATAAATTTTTATAACAGTAACTTTTATGTCTATTGGTAGAGAATCACATGCTGTTTGTACTGAGTTGTGTACAATGTGGGCTGAATAACCAATTCCTAAAATAGGTCTATCTAAATCACTTTGAACTTTTCTGAACACATTTTCATTCCCCTCTCTCTTCACACCACCAAAATTACACTATTAGTGTTATCAGCAGTACAAGAAACCAACTTTTCTTAAAGTTTGTATTTTTTCACATACTGCAAAAGATACAGAGTCAAAATTTGAGCAGTTTCATCTGACACTTCATCAAAATTTAAAAGTTTAACTTGGATTCCTTCCTCAGACTGAAATATCTTAAAACAATCGGAACAAGTTTTGCTTCATTTCTGTTTGAGCTATTCATCGTTACTGTTGCATAACTAATGTTTTCCAAAGAACACAACACATTATCTAATATAAATGGTGAAGAACGTTAACAATAATTGCCTTGGTTTTGGTTCTAGCAGATGAAAATTTTGGGTTATAACTTTTTATCCAGTTTAGATGTGCAGTCTGATGTTTTGAAACTGAGTTTGTGTCTAGCAGTGTGGTATGAAAATGTAGCATCTTTAGCAGCAGCACTGTTATTGTTATTCCCACCTTTGGCTTTAAAAAAATTTCTTATGTTTGCTGAAGCAGTAGCATTAATAGCACTCTTATGTTTAGCTGTTTTCACGTGGTTTTCAATATCATCCTTTCTTTTATGTACAACAGAAAATTCTTCAGTACATAGTGTGTAATAAACACATTCATTGTTACTGACATTACACAATTTCAAAAATTTGTATTCCTGTTGCAGGTTCAAATTAACACATTTTCTTTTGCCCATTGCTAAACAATGAGACAAAAAATGAATAGAGATAAAATGATCAAAAACGTATAGATGAGTTCCTTTACACACAAAAACAACACATTGTCCCTGTTGTGTTGCCAAATGACTAAGTAAAAAGTTGTGGCGAGACTAGTAGCCATGCCTCCATCAAAATCGATGTCAGCGCTTGCTCCAAGGTTGGCTGAGAGATTCACGACCATAAGAGAATGTTTAAAAACGTGATGTCAAACATATAGGTCTAAAATTAAAAAAGATCCTCACTACTCATAAAATTTTCAAACGCCTTACATTTTTGCAACCCGGGGTAGCACTAAACAACCAGGACTGTTCAGGCTAATCCCGGAAGTATGGTAAGCCTAAAGATAATTCACATTTCATAAGACATTAATGGAACCTACATGAGCAAATATGTTAAATGGTATGCAGAAAAATCAGGGATTTTAAACATTTAAAAAAGTTATTTAAAAATTACACTAAGAAAAAAAAAGTACTTTTTGGGCACAAGGAACAAAATAAGTGATCCTAATAGAACTTTTCACCCTGAATTCAAATACGAAAATAGATTTACTCAATCACTCACTGTTTTTTGAAACACAGGTAAACATTGAAAGAAATATAAGAATTTACATGCATGCAGGGCTCTATTCAAAATGTGGTAATAGTTGTTTTCCTTTGTATATGGCATCTGGAACATATGCTTTTTAGTGCCCAAAAAGAATATGCAAGCATTCTTGCAATCCATTATTGCTAGTACCTGTTTTCCATGACTGATATTTATTGGTGGAAGCATACCCTGTGCTCATCAAAAGATGTCCAGAAAGAAATCCAACTGTTAGTTCAAGAAATTAATTTTTTGTATAACACTCAAATTATTTGTACTTTTACACTTTTAAATGACCTGTGTCACTTACACAAAGAAATTTTTCTTTCAAACAATGAAATCCCCTAATTTTATAGAGTGGCAGTAGAAGAATCATTTCTGAGTTATCTAATGGGGAATGTACAACATTTTTCTGTCTAGGCATAAGTGCTTTCATGCTTTGGCTATTCCTTCCTGATATAATGATTTGTCTTTCTCTGGTGTCCCATTTGCACAAAAAGCAACAAATTTAAGTAACTGAGCTGCAAATCCATTAATAATGCAATAACTTTTAAATTCCAAGTATAGTCCAATCGTACTTGTAAAATAAAAGTAGAGCTCAGTGAGCTGGGCAAGCTCAGCTTGTTTTTTTGATAAGTTCAAATTCCAAACAGCTCATTTAATTCACATAGAGTTATCAGATGAGATTCATAGGAAGAGGATTTTGCTTCAAAAGAACAAACTTGCTCTTCGAGCCAAACTTCATATTCCAATCCATCATCTAAAGTTAGATGAGTTGGAGGATGCAGTACAGGTTAAGTCATAACCATGAGGCACTGGCCTTATAGTACACAATTTCAGGTACTCGATTATGTTTGGATTCACTACTGCATCAGTTACACACACTTTTTTGACGCATCTATTCATTAACACAACATACATGATACAGTAACTGTAAATCACAAAACAGAATGAAATCACAGGATATGCATACACGGTGACAAAATTGTTTGAGACAGAGGACTTGCATGAGAGTGCTCTCTGCCACATCAAAACAATAAGAAAATGCATATTCAGTTATTGCCTTCATAATGTTATGTTTGTAACCCACCCTCTGTTAGAAATCGTTTAAAAAAATTCTTTTATTTATGTAAGTTATCCTTAAAAAAACAATTTCTACAAAATCACATCTTCAAAAATATTATGTAAAAGGGCATGAATAATGGAAAAGATCTGATTATATTTTTGAATTCAATACAAAAAGTTATCTTAGGTACATAATGAAATTCTCATGTGCCAAAACTGTGTTTATTGTTAGTATTATTTAAAAATTCATCGACAGAGTAATATTATTTCTGTAGAAGAAAACCATTGTATTTTAAGTAAATTGGTGGGAAAATCTTTTAAATGGTTCGGTAATTAATTAAAAGTAACAACTGAAGCTTAATAATGATCTTTATTATATGCTGAAGGTTTGTGTTGAATTATATGAAAACAGTTCCAACTGTCTGTTTTGGTATAGTGGTTATTGTAATTATTCTTTCCAACATAAAAAGACAAATGCCAAAAGGACATAAAATCTTTTTCACATATTCATAAACATAAACACAACAGTAGATCAACATTTTTAATTTTCTTTCTTAATATCCAACTAAAAAACAAAACAATTAACCAAAGCATCATGACCAACCAAGCAAATGATGCTTCTAGTTACTCAGATGCTTCATGTGTTATGATTACAGGATTGAGATAAATAATATAAAACAACAAATTAATGTACTTCTTTGTCTTGAAAAAGAATTATTTATATAATGTACCAATTAAGTAGAATACATAATTAAAATAAATTATAACCCTTACAAAAAAAAGATAAGTTTTGTTGGTTCCTGTTAGGAATATGATGATGAAATAAAATGTAAATACAATAACTTTATAATTAGTGAGAAATTAATTACAATACTTACGCATAATACAGCATTTAAAATAATTACTGATGCAGCAATTGATTTAATTAAGATTGGTGATAACAACTGATTCTGTTTCGTTAACAACAACTGTACTGGCATTAATAATAGTAATATTAACTTCTAAAATTAAATAAGAACTAAAATAAATCTTTTGTTTTATAACTTTTTTATTTTTCTCCTTTTGAATTTATTCATTAGATGCTTGTGGATAATAAAATTTTTATCCAATTTATTCAACTCTATACAAGGAATGAAACATAAAAAAATAATTTAATTTTAAGTACATAAAATAGATTGTAATAAAAAAATTAACTGACACGTTATATATCTGTAACCATAACTACACTATTATAAATAATATTAAGGTTATAAGCAAGAATATGAGTACACAATTAACTCAATAACATTTAATAATATTACCAATATATGCAGACTTGTGAACAGATAGTTATCAAATTCAATACAAATCCACTGGGTTGGTCTAGTGGTTAACTCGTCATCACAAATCAGCTGATTTCAAAGTCGAAAATTCAAAGGGTCTCTGGTGGTTGGATTTTACTTAACCAAACATTTCAGGGATGGTTGACCTGAGACTGTACAAGACTACACTCCATTTACACTCAAGACGTATTATCCTCTGAAGTAATACCTTACAGTGGTTCCAGAGGCTAAACAGAAAAGAAATGGATATCAAATGCAAAAAAAAATTAGTGCAATATGACTATACCAAATATTCTCATTCAGGTTGCACACTGCAGTTTCAGAAGTGTGAGTTTAGTTATTTGTTTGTGGGGATCGAGTAAAGCAAACAAGTTTTGATATTTTCTAAAGAATGGATAAAACTGAAGTTTGAGCTGTTAAAAAATACTTTGATTTAAAAGGTTTCACCCAGATGGAAATGCAAAAAGGATTATTTTCCATTTAAAAGAATTATTCCCTCCTTTGTTTACAACGATAAAAATGTGGGCTGCTGAATTGCAACAACATCGATTAAAGATGATGAATGCTCAAAACTGCTGTGCCCAATGAAATCATCACAATACTGTATTAAATGAATGCCAACTGAAGATGCGATTTAGCTGAAAATATGAATATCTTGATATAACATGTCCATTATATTTTTATTTGTTTACAAATTAAAAACTGTGGTTTTTGGCATGAAAAGGCCTCCACTCGATGGGTGAAAGAAAAAGAGAGTGCTCTTTCACCACGATAATGTGCCTGCACAAAACTCCATCATCACTTATGCCATATTTGGCTCCCAGCAATTACTTCCCAAACCTGAAGAAATGACTAGCTGGACAAAGATTCACTTCAAATGACAGGTCAAAGCTAAACAACCACTTACTTTTTTATTTTTTTGTCTAAAAAAACCTTTACTACTTTCACAAGCTATTTCCATTCTGCTAATACTTTTTGGTTAAATTTTTTTCAAAAGCAAGGCCATGAATCACTTTACTAATCAGGAACAGTAAAAGTTTGGCATCACTTATTGTTAGTTTTCATCAATGTTTGAAGATTCATAAAATTATTTATCAATCTTAAACTGATGTAAAGTAACAATGGATTTAAAAAGAGGGGGCATGCAAGATATTTTGATCACCTGATTCAGAAAATGTTCTCTTTGGCCAGTCATTTTAGAAAAAAATGCTGCTGTCCTGCCTACCAAAATAAAAAAGCAATATTCTGAAACCCACCTTAAAAGCCCATTAACATCATTATGACCTCCAGATCTCCACAAACTGCCAATAAAAATACTTAATTGCATTCAGGATGGTAACCATGTTATCAAATGTTTCTTTCGGTGAAACTGAAAAAGCAAGTATCATAGATGGCTTCATTGCCATGTTGTAATAAAACTGCTTTTAGGCTTTATTTAGTTGAATCAATAAAAAGGCACCATTTTGTATAGGTTGATGGTCTATTTCTAGTTGCCATTAATGCACTGATGTCAAAACATACATACAAAAGAATGCTCCATTTCATAAAGCACAGAGAAAACAGTATCCTTTTTTTGCAAGGTGTATGCTTGTTCCATCTGCCAACAAATTCTACTTTTGCAATCTAGAGCTGAGAAGTTCATCGCAATTTAATCTGTTTTAACAAAGACATTGTTTACCAATATCAAGGTTGCTATACGTGTTCTCAGAAAGATCTAAAATTTCTTGTTTGTACTAGTGTATCATTATCACTAACTCTGATATATTAATATCATTTCACTTCAATAGCTGAATTGGTATGGGTAAACTTTCTCTAGAACAACATGGGTAAACTGGTCTAAGAACAAATAGCATAATCAAATAATTTTATATTTTTGTTTTCCTGAATATCCTTCAGAGTTCATATCGAAATTGAATAATGCCCATGCTACACCATAGACAACAAATGGCATAAAGCTTCTGTTGCCTTTAATCCCCTGAACTAATTGCATTACTGCTTGCATAACAAATATGAGGACCCCCAATTTTGTTAAGAGTACTACCTTAAAGGTTTAATACTAAATATCAACAAACTAAATAAAACTTATCTGGTGAATTTTTAAAAAATCTGCAGTGAAAACTTGACATTTTGTAAGTAAACTGATGTAAGAAAAAACATGTTCAGATTGAACAAAAGCTGTCCCTCTACTGGGAGTAAACACAGACAAAGGTCAACTTTCCTCACCAATAACCTGCAAAAGTTAATTGTGACAGGTGAAAATACTAAATTATGAAAGAAGGTGCAATTAATGTTACAGTTACATAAAAATATGACATCCTACTTTTTAGTGGTTAGTGATTGATATTTAAATTACAAGGAAAATGAATAAAAATATAATTTATTCCATGTTATTAATATACTATTATAATAAAGTTGTTATAAAAATGTTTATATTTTGTAGTTATTTTGGATTTAAATGGGAACAACTTGGTGAATTTGTTACGGATAGACATCCTTCCTGTTACCAACATAAAAAAATTAAGACAGTAATAGAAAATAATATAAATTTCACTATATAAATATAATAGAATTTATATCAAAACCAGAGTTTTTAATTGGACCAGTATATTAACCCAGCTGACAAAGCTTGTTAGGTCATACTACATAATCATAATATGAAACTGTATTAATGTAATTCAATTTTTGTTAATTCAAGCAGTTAAAAAAAATCCATAGTAAAGAATATTACACGTTTATAACAAAAATCACAATTTTTATTTATTACTTTTATAATATAAATTACAAATTTTCACCTACTCATGAGCCAAAAGTAGGATGATCTCTTTTTTGCAAGCACTCTCTCAATGATTAAACCCAGCCATGGTACAGATCTGCCTTATTACTTGCTTTTCTTTAACTTGGGAGTTTTTTTTCATGTTTGTCAAATCTTGCATCCTTAATTTAACATACTTCCTGACATTGCCTATTGATGAAATTTTGCACAATTAGTATGGTCATGTGACAATACAATATTCAACCATTACTTTTGAAAACGTTCCCCGTACAGGAGTAAATTAAAGGTGTGGATGTAAAAAAGTGCAAAATGGCTGTGTAAGATTTTTGGGGTCATAGATGACAAACCCAATAAAAAAAATGCCATTTAACATCAAAAATGACAAAAACTTGGTACAGGAGTTTTTGTGGTTTTGAATTTGACATTTCATCAACACTCATATATATATATATATATATATATATATATCCTACCTTACTAAACAGCATTTGCATATGTGTGCGTCCCCCCTTAGCTTAGCACCGGAATATACCGATCACTAGTGGAAAATCCCCAATTTGTTCTCGTAGTGGTCCGTTGTAAACTTGTTATATTATTATATATCGATATACTATATGTATATCAAAATTTTGAGAAAATTTAGTACTTTTTAACGGGATCTGAATATTCGCACAAAAATCAAAAATATCTTGAAAATACTCAGTCTTAGCCGACTACTTTAGCCAACTTTTTTTATTTTTGTTGCGGGGGTTAGAAAAATTTTTTCTAACCCCAACAATACTCCATCCGCTCCCAGTAGTACCCGTTGGATGATAATATTTTCAAGTGGGTGCTGTTCGGAAATTGGGGAGGAGGTGCCACCGTAATACCTCGGCAACCACTCGTTTGATTTTCACGATTCAAACGGCATATGTATCAGGTCGAGCACTAACTGTTTAATGCATTGGGTACACTCTTGATTGACTGGATCTTGATTATCCAGAAATTAAATCGTTTAGGCCTATGTTTTGTTTGCAGTCACCCACCGTAAAACATACAGATTCAATCTTTCGCTAAATTTACTCAAACCTGTGTGCTAGCACAATTGTAAAGTATAAACTTATGAAACTAAAAAGTAGATAATAAAAAAACTTTTTAAAAACCACTCATATTAAATGCACTAAAAAACAGAAAATAAAAATATGTAAAAAAAATTTTAAACACCACTCTTAAATTAAACGCACTAGAATGTAAAAAAATAATTTTAGGATGGTATCTCAGAATGGATTTGACAACAAGCTTTGGTGGTGATATATAAGATTATGTAAAGGTCATAGCTTAAATTAAAAAATTATGTTTTTGCTCACTTTTCTTGAGTGATGAATGGTCTAAAGAGTGGTAAGCAAACACGCATAAGAAAAAATTGGCAGACATCAAATTTTTAATTTGAAGCTATAACTTTCATATAATCTTACATATTGCCATCAAAGCTTGTTGTCAAATCCATCCTGAGATAACGTCCTAAAATTGTTTTCTACCATTTGGTGTGTTTAATTTAAGAGTGGTACTTTAAAAATTTGTTACATATTTTTTATTTATTTATCTGAATGTTTTTCTTCATACAATAATGAACTATAACCAATCAGTAGGCACCGGAATGTACCATCACTAACGGGAAATCCCGATTCATTAGTATCAATATCTTGAGTTAAATTAGTAATTCAACTACTTTAATAATAAAAGTTATTTCGTTATATCAATTTTCTTCATTTAAATAAAAAATATTTTTACACAAGATGTAATCAATTTTGGACACCTAACAATCCCATCCCATTCTGAGATGCCGCCCACCAGGGCAACCTGCAGAGGTGTGACGTAGGTACGCCTTGCAACTAGTGCGTATATATATATATATATATATATATATATATATATCTATATATATACATACATACATACACACATATAGATGATTTTTGGTGGGCAGTGGGTTGAGACACAGCTCTTTACAATTCAATCAGCTCCGTACCATTCACACAGCTCCTGGTGGCTCACTAGGCTCCATATGATTCACATTTATTAAATGTTTGATTGTGAATTTGTTTGATATTTTATAAATATATTAAGACGTTTCAATATATGATGTTATCTTCTGAAATTCAGATTAACCTACTAATTATACTCATGCAATGTATGGTAATAATTTGATTAAAGTATGACTAAAAAGTATAAAGCAAGTTTTTAAAATTTTTTGTATTGTTATTTTTTCATACAAGTACAGAGTAGGTAAAATTTTTACTTTCTTTCATTAAAAACATCTTCAAAAACCTTCTATTTCACATCTTATTTCAACAAACTTAGTTCTGAAATTCATCTTTCATAATCTAACAACTGAAACTAATCTAACATCTGAAATTCATAGTCTAACAACAATCTATTTGTTATACCATACTGATAAGCTCAGAAAGAAACAATTTTTGAACGTTTTCTTGGAATTATGTTCCCATCATTATATATTCGAGACAGAGAACAAAAAATAGAAAATCGTGATTCTGTGATAAAAAATGAAATACATTTTCACAAAACACTATTTACCAAGATGAAAACTGCTAACTAGTCAAAAAAACAATAACCTCACATGTCACAAACAACTTAAAGAATGGGTGTGGTCAAGCAGTGTAGCCACAAACAAAACTAAACAAAAAATTCTGTCTTCAGATTAATTTGCACGCTATTGTACATATTTTTTTTAATTATTTATTTTTAAAAATAAATTCTCTCTCTCTCTCTCTCTCTCTCTATATATATATATATATATATATATAATTTATGAAATATTGATTAAAAATGAAAAAAAAAACAAATTTGAACACATAAACCACAAACCTACATCTAGTATCTCATTGTTTCTTAATGGTAAGAGTTTCATCATTTTCATGAAGAAAGCGATCAATTAAAGGTATAAAAAGGATACAAAGATAATAAAAAGTAAAGTATAAGTAAATTAATAATACAACTGCATTTAAAATTTAATTCATGTATTCACTTGAATTATTTTTTACAAATGTAAATAATTTAGTTATTAAATGATTAAAACAAGAAAAATAATTAAAAATAAACAAACCAAAAAACAATATATTATTTTCAAAATTATTCAATCTCAAATTTTTCCACTTTCATTCTTCATCTTCTTTAACTTCTTCTTCTTCAACCTTATCTTCTGTTTTATTTTCTTCATCTCCTTCTACTTTTGCCTCAACTTCTACTTCAGGTTTCTCTTCAGTGAAAGTTAGTGTTTGAGACAATGGAGAGAAATGTGATGGTCCCGAAAATTCTGCACTTACATCATTATTTGGTGGAGGTGGTGGCAATCCAAATTTACCATGTGGTGGTGGTGGTGGAAATTTACCATGTGGAGGTGGTGGAAATTTACCATGTGGAGGTGGTGGAAATTTACCAAGTGGAGTACCAGGACCAGAAAATTGTGGTGGGCCACTGGCAGGAGAAGAAGAATCTTCTTCTTCCGCATGTGACTGAACCTGAAAAAGTACCTAGGTATTACAAAAAAAAAATAAATAAATAAAATAAATAAGTAAGAAGGCAATAATTCTGTGCGGTGAAATTATATAAATCATACAAAGTCTCTGCATCTTTTATAAATATGATTATTAACATAGCAGCTAGTTAGGATTAGAATTCTCAGAAAGAGGACATTTTTTAAAATTCTTGCAGATTTTCCAAAAGTTATGTTTTCTTCAGCACTTAATACTCACTACAGTTTAGAAAGCTCAGTTGATGCGCATGGTGGTGATGAATTGCTGGACCAGTAACTGGTTTTTCGCTACCTATGATGTTCTGTTGCAGTAACTGTCTCCCCCATCACACTATTAGCAGTGTCAACATAACTTCAAATGTCCCAGGTAGATTACTCTACATCTATATGTTTACACTTTTTAAACTCTGATGAGTAATATTGAGCTACCCTTTGTTATATGATTAAAACTGTAGAAAAATTTGTACAAAAAGAATAAACAGATTTTTTTTAATCATTCAGCCATATTAAAAAATAAAAATATAAATAAAGAACTCTAACCTAATTTATATCCCAACTTTAAAGAAGAAAAAAATAAGTTGAATCTATTTTCAGAAATACTTCTTGCATGACACATAGTTGCTGTAACTGTGACTTGCTTAAAATTTTGAACATAATTTTCCTAAGTAAAATATACTGATTTTATCAAAACACTTCATAAACAAAAAATTTAATTACTTTTAAGTTTTTTTAAAAATATTGTAGCTTATTTAATATATACTTGTATATTAAAAGAATAACAGAACAATTTTTCATACCAGTTAAAATAACAGAGTTAACCTAACCTAAAACCTGGATTATGATATACTATATGTTTACAGTAATATATAAACAGCATCATCAATATCATACACTAATAGCATCTTAATGGAACATGGCCAGAAACACAGGTATATCACTTATTCTTTTTTAATCAATGATGTGGATTTCATATGGTAATGAATACTATAAGGATTAAAAATGCTAAAATAAAATTTTAGATATTTATGAGCATATTTATAATTAGATTATGTGCATAATATTTATTTAATAAAAAACAAAAGACCATACAGGCAAATCCCTAATTAGTATTTCAGAGTCAGTATGGTATTGTGCTTCACATGACTATTTATATTGCAAAAGAACAAAAAATGTAAACAAAAAGCTAGGTAAATGGAACTGAAGAGACATTAATATCAGCTGCAAAAGAAATTTTCCATCCGTAATCTTACAAACCATGATTTATTCTTATTAATAAATACATCTCCATGCTAATTGATAGTTTAGCTATAAACATTCAATTGAAATCTATGGATAATAAATACATGATGTTAGATAAAGCTCTAGGAAGGAACAATAACGGCCTATGCCTAATCATAAATGACTTCAAGACAAGACAAACCTGACGAAAACTATACTCTACATTTCCTATTTATTTCTATTCTTACCGTAAAATGGAGGTCGAATTACTAAAAAATACTCCACCCTCTACTATTGACTAGTATAGAAGTTTAATTATTACAGATATTATCTCAATGAATTTACAATTTATTTTGATCAGATGCAGATAAGAAAGCACTTTGGATATGATGTACTTAACATGATCAACAACACTACTGTATAACATATTCATATGCCAGTTTATTACCATGCTAACTCTCTAAATATTTACTTCTCTCCCATTTATATAACTAAATTCACAATTAAATGATTTACAATTTTTTTAAAGTTAAAATTTAAATTATTATTAACAGATTCCTTGAATAAATTATCGATGTGCATTATACATGATGCCCATTCATGTTCATTTGCCATGGCCATGTAAAGTCATCAGCATCCATTAAACAATCAGAAAACTGGAAACATTTAGACAATATTTATAGAAATTAAAAATAATAAAGGACCAAGAATGGAACAAATGGTATATCAGAACCCAAGAATTTATTTGATGAAGTCCATTAAACAAACAGTGGACTCCCTATGCTTTAATTGGATCAAACAATTAGAACACAAATCATCCCTAATCTAATTTAGCCAATAGAATTGTAGGATTCCACCTCATCAAAAGTTTTACAAAAATCTGTATAGATAAAACCTGTATCCTATTAATTTAACATTGAAACATTACTAAAAATCATCACGACGACATCAAGGAATTAGTAAAAGACTTAAATTGATCTGATGACTAAATAGTTTTGATTAACCAGTGGGATGATATAGATATTTAGGTTGCCCTGTGACTTTTTTTCATTATAATAACAAAATTACAATTCTTTTAGATGAAAAAAAGATTGATAACAAAATAAAAAAGAAATTATTTGAAACAAAATAGTAACATACTCACCAATAAAATGGTACATAAGATAAGAAATGCTGCGACTGATTTCATCTTGCTAAATCAAGTTGGCTGCAACAACTGAAGATTCTTCTTTTACAAGATCTGTATTTATACTAAAAAAAACTGTATTGATATTATAATTATTATTACTATTAACTATAATAATATGTTATAAAATTAACTGTTAGACTAATGAAATAAAATCTTTTATTTTACAATTCTTTTGTGTTTTGCTGTCATTGAATTCATTATTGTCTATTATTATTGATAAGTGATATTTATCTAATTTATTCAATGTGATACAATGACAATATATAAAGAAGCTATATAGTATAAAGTACACATAATAAATTAATTAAAACAATGAACATTAACAGTTAAAATTAAGATATTGGTTATGAACATTACATTAACATTATAATTTTAATATTTATACATATGAATAAATAAAGAAAAAAAAGAAATAATGTTAATGATATGCACAGAACATTGATTCATAACTCATTTTATAATAGAGAATAAAATCCTACATCTTGTTATAGTTTAAGGTTAATCTTGCAAGCTTGATATCAGGATCCAACAGAAAATTCCAAGTGAAAACAAATTAATACAGTTTTTATATTTTATTACTGTCACAATGTTTCACTTGTTGAAAAATCAATAGATCAAACAAAAGGTTTTAAATCTAAGCATAATTTAAAGATTTTTTCATAGCTGGACCCTCATTTACATCCGATAAATAATATAGAACCATATCCTAAATCTTTATTATATGCAAATTAACTTTAATTATAAAAATTATTTTATTTTTATGGCTCCATTTAAAGAATAAACTTAAAAAAGTCTCATTTACATTTCGTCAGTTATTATAGCTTCTTCATTACAAAATGTTGGAGATGACTATTGCTCTTTCAATTCGTTAGGAAACCCTGTAATATGTGTTTAAACATTTCATTTGATCAATGTTACATTTATTCATTTAACCCTCTCTAACAACACCAGACTCTATGCGTTCCCATCGCAGCTACATCATCTGGCAACTTGGTACTTCTTTTTCTTCTTCTTTTTAGATACTTATTAGCTTATAACTTATAAGCTTTTCCATTCCAGTTTTCAGTCACAAGGTACATGACATAATTAAAAAATAATTAATTATATTTTATATCAGATTTCATTTTTAAACATAGCTCTACTTAAGACTGCCAAATTATGCGATCAATTTATCTCAGTTAAATAAACATTTTTATCATTTACAAATTTTAAGAATGCTATATTTTATATTAAACGTGATTATTTTTAATGATATTACTTGCAGCTTTTATTTTCATTTAAGATAAAAAAACACACAAGTATCGTACAGAATGTGATAACTTATAAATTCGGAGTTAATAGAATTAAAAGTAGTTAACTTCAACTTAGTCTGCATTGTCAAAAAATTAACATATAATAAAATTTTATTTTTTTAGAATAATATTATATGTTTAATATTTTACATACTTTTTCAGATTTTTATGATAATAAAATAACAACAAACATGATAATTAGAACATATAAATTCCATTCTGGCAGCTGACATGAAGCATGCTAACTCGGCACTATAAGAGTTAATATGTTGCACATCTATCAAATATAGTGGGTATTTAAAGTACTTGAAACACAAAATAAAATCCTGTATCGCACTGCTTATTCATATTTCCATAGTTCCAAAACTCAAATTACAATATTATATTCAATTTATGAAGTTACATGAAAACGGCACAAAGTAGCTATGTACACACAACACAGTAAATTCTCGCTAAAAGCAAGTTACATTCACTAAAATACAAAATATTCTTTAATTCCTTGATGAGCTTATGGTCTTAATAAAAAAAAAACTAATAAAATTAAAAAAAGGAAAAATTACAAAAATATAACACAACTGTACATTAAAAAAATTTACTTTCAAATGCTTATAGTACGAAATACATTCAATCCAGAAACTGCAGTACTAATGATTACACCAGGGATTTGTGAATGCCAATGTAATTCTTTAATTTCTTTCTGACCTTGATGTATAAACAGTAACTGGGGTGGAAGATCCTACAAAAAAAAAAAAAAATTAATTAAAAAATCATCATAAGCATGTAACATGCAAATTGTATTATTACAACAAATACTAATGAAATATTTACTCAAAGATTTTTATAAAATTATATTAAAAAAAGACTAAAGCAACTTGTAGATAAATAATAATTATTTAAAATTAACAGTCTTTAAACAATTCAATATTGATTCATGTAATGATAACTTTAATTTGATAAAAACTGACCAAAAACCTACAATTCTTAATATCAAACATAACAAAATAAAATTATACAACTATCTTTCACCAAAATCAAACATCAAAATGAAAATCTTTATTATTTATTATGTTAAATAATACATTTTCAAAATAAATGTTCTTTAAGAGATTCCCATATTTAAACAAATTTTTTTTAAGATATTAATTTTTATAATTATTAAATCTCATACTAAAAAGCAATTTGCAAATGACACTACTGCTTCAATTATTGATCCTAATGAGAATTCTGTAGCATTAATTTTAAACACAAATTTTCTATGATCAACAAACAGTTTACAACTGAATGCAAAAACAATACATTTAATGAGCTTTAGTTCAAATTATGGAATGAGCTGCACTCCAAACCACTATATTCAAGGATAGCATAAACTTTACCTTTTAAGTTAACAGTTTTAACTGTTTACAACAACATTAACATGAAGACAGCATATTTTTAAGTTATCCATAAAACTAAATCATGGATATTTTTAAATTCTCAAGCTATCATATTTTTTGCATAGAAAGCCATTAATAGCAGTCTAAAATAAATTATGAATATGTTATTCTTTAATGACATATGGCATAATATTATGGAAAATTGAAAACCCCTACAGAAAGTCGTAGGCTGTTTATACTACAAAAAAGATCATTAATAAACAAATTACGCACTAAAAATAACAAAATTTAAATGAAGTTAAAAATTTTAAAACAGTCAATGCAACAAATAAAAAAACAATTAAAACCACTAAAACGAATGTAATAAGAAAATCTGCAACTTGTGAAAAATACAAAGCCTATCCAGAATTTGAAAATGGATTCTTTAAAATATTTACACGCTCATAAACTCGCACAACTCATTCAATCATCTTCAAAGACTACCTTGAATTTAAATGCTTTTGAGTATTTCACATAGTTTTTGATAAGATCTGATGTAATTTATCGCTTAACTTTCTCAACATAATGAAAAAAAAACTTCAGCAGACAAACCAAAGATATAGTTTGCATTTTTCAGAAAAAGAATGCCTTCCTTTCTTAGTGGAAATGGGCTCAAACCTGACATGTACAACAATTGAATGAATAATTATTTTTCAGTGGCATCTTCAAATACAAATTGTGCTGTTTATACAAAATCGACACAGTGTGAATATTTTAATCTACCTGAAAGAATTAACTAAGAAATTTATTAATAACAACTAAGAAATAACAGCTTGAGAACTAAGCTTTGATTTTATAAAAAAAATACCTTGTTTTAAAACATAGCGTTTTCAACTGCCCTTGTCATTCAAAACAAGTGTGTTCTTAAAATTCTTTTTACAATAATTACGTTTTTTTTTTACCTTAACATCTTCTTCCATAGAACTAGAGTCATCCCGTTCCGCTTCAAGATCCCAAATGGCAATCTGATCATCTTCTCCACCAGATGCAAAGACAGAGGCATCAGAAGGATGCCATTCCACAGTTGAGACAGGAGCTCCATGATGTTTTAATCTAGCAACTGATTTACCTGTCTTTTAAGTAAAACAAGGAAGTTAATGTTCATGTAGTAAATACAGTTAAGAAGACAAATCATCTAAACAATATAAAACAAATGTTAAGTTTGTATTTGATAACACTTTTCTGACCACAATCATAGTCAACTATTAATACAACTAGCAATCATACTGAACTTAGGAAGGTCATCTATAATCTAACCAGAGAAATCTATAATTGCAAAAAATATAAAAACTTGAAACCTTGTAGAAGCTTGATAAGGAAGATAAAGAATGAACATTGTAGAAGTAAGAGGTCTTCGAAATACAGAAAAAAATTCGGAGAAGGTAGTTCTGAAAAAAAATTAAGAAAAGAAAAGAAAAGACTGAGAGTAGAGAATAAGACAAGGGAAGAATGAGTAAAATTGAAAATATTAAACCAGAAGCATTGAAATGTTGATATTAAATATATTTTTACTTAGGATTTTATATTTTTCTCTCCTAGGTAAGAGGCCTGACTCTTTGAAACTCTTCATTTATTAGTCTTCTTATGCCGCCAATAATCAGGTTATGTTCTTGAAGTTGGCCAACAGCACAGCTTCCATAACCAGATTACATCAAAAATCATTAAGATTCAACCATTAAAAGGTTCTAGAGATTCCTAAGGATGGAGATCTAGCGTAGCAGGGACCTACACCCACCTACCCCCACAGACCTGAAACATGAAAAAAGGAATCATGATAAGAAAGGGTAGATGGTGAAAAAGAACTATCAACCTGTTAAGAGTAAGTCAGGGTATAATTTATTCTTGTTACAAACCTAATATTTCTTGCATGTACCTCATAAAAATAACATCCTTATCGTTTTTCTTATGCAAGATTAAGTCTATTATTTTTTTTAATTTTTATTTTAAACAAAAGCAACAATATGTATAACATATTGTTCAGAACAATAAAATCTGTATTAGTGACTTATACAATTTTTTAATTCTATTAATGTTAACTTCAACATCTGTCTTTCTACTGAATTGTTGAAGAAATAAAACAAAAAAATTTAACAAATGGTACTGTGATTTAAAAAATTCCACATGATTCTGAAAAGTATATGCTGATTTCAGATGATATTGTTCTGAATAACATGGTCAGTAATCTACTCATAATATGTAATTACAATGTTGAATTTTTTACCTGAAACACTCTAAGGTCCCACACATACAGAAATCCATCATCTCCACCAGAAACAATAAACGGCTCATTTCTACTCCAACTAATGACATTGACATCACTCTGATGTGCATTTTCTACAGTGAGTTTACAAGCATTGGCAGGGCTTTCTCTAACATCCCAGATTCGTATACTATTAAAAAAAAATATTTCAATTTGCTATAATTTGTTTTTAGTCAGATCATAATAAAATCATATTTCAAATAAAATTTGAACAAATTTTATTAATTGACTTTGATAATCATAGCAAAATTTTTGTTTTAGTACTCTGGGAAAGTATTACCTACTGTACAAAACTGTACATTTTCAAACAAAGCAGTCATTATAAATTAATATATAATCTTTTTGATTTGAAATTACAAAACTTAAAATATGTAAATGTAAAAATAAATTTTAAACTAAAAGAAATTTTCCCTTAGAAAAAATTATTCTATGAAACATTCAGCTGGTCTCTTCATGTTGTTTTTCCACATCATTAATCCTTGGACTAAAATGTTGCTGTATCTACTGTTGATTTATGAAAGTACAAAGAATTAAGAATGGAGGGGTACATTTTCCCTAACAATTATCAGAATATGTACTAATTGTTTTGAAGTTATTAGTTAAAAGATTTATAATATTCCAGTGGATTTATGAAAAAAGCATAATATTTCTATGTTTTTCTAAGTTACTTTTTATTACAAGATGGTAAGAACTACAAAATAATTACATCATTGTTTTTAAAAATCACTGTCCACATATTGATAATACTCAAAGACAACGCAGTAAGAACAAAAAATAACACATAAGAAATTCTTACACTTGTGTCATTTTTCCACAAACTCTCATTGTCTTAGACTTTTTTATATCAATTAAAGTAGTTTTTTTCCTTTTTTTTTAAACTTTGCAATCACCTAAAAAGGAAGTCATTTTAGTAGTTACAAAAAGAGGTTTAGATACATAGTGTGGGATCAGGATCTGGTGGTAAAAAATAATTATTATTTATTTCAATTCAACATTTTAAGCTTTAGTGTCCCATCAAGCACCATTATTCAAAGTACAATCCCATCAGATAGCTGAACAGATTTTAGTTTGAATGGAACATAAAATTTTCATAATGTTACAATATACATCAGCAATAATATCTATCCATAGCTAAGGCAATCAGTAAACACAAGTGTCCAATAACCAGCACCATGATATTTCTGATAAAAGCTACTTGTCTGAATTCCTTTCAACCTATCTGTTGCTTAATTCAACATGTCAAAATCTAGACATCATTAAAAATCATCATGAATATGGTCAAAAAATTATTTTGTTCGTTTCAAAGGTACAGTGAAACTGTTTGAGGTGAAATGCGAGCATACTTTATGTAATTATATTCAGTTTTATCTTAAATTCTCTTGGCCTAATACTAAACAGAGTTATGTTTTCTTTAACGAGTCATATGTCGTCTTGCATTCATATTTGTAGGCAGTTTCAGCACGATTCCCCTGTTCTGACAGATTCTCACAGCTGTTAGGCCACGTATAACCAGATTGGTTTTAAAATGTGGCATACCTATTCTCTGTATCGCAAATTCTATACTGAATGAGACACTAAGTACTCCAGTCTAGTGTTTGAAAATAGAAATATCTTGTAATGTGCAATGGTAAACATTTTTACCAAGTATATCAAGTAACACAATAATTTGCAAGTTTTTGCGATATTATGAAGTACAAGGATGAATCAAATATAAATGATAATGTTTTTTTTTTTAATTTGTGGATTAATAGTATACACAATTCATAACTTCATAATTTATCTATATAGTCTCCCGCACAATCTACTTTTGGCAATGATTTGGAAGCTTGAATAATCCTTGTTCATAAAACATTTGAGGACAAGTCGTCAACCAATTGTACACGTGCTCCTCGATATCGTCATTATTTTTTAATCATTCCCCTCCAAGCGATTCCTTCATGGACACAAACAAAATAAAGTCATAGCAAGACAAATATGAACTGTAGGGAGGGAAGTCGAGGGTTTCCTAGGGCATTTTTTCCAATTTATTCATTGTCAAAATCACAGTGTGCAGCCTGGTGTTGTCATGGAGAAGAATGAAATCTGTGATGGGTATATCCCGTCTTTTGTTTTTGTAGGCGGCTTTTGTTGACTGTTGCAGCTGGCAATAGTAAGCCGCATTCACCATTCGTTGATTGTGGAGAAAATCAATGAGTAAAACTCCCCTCGAGTCAAAAAAATCTTTGCAAGAACTTTTCCAGCTTACAGACAAGTTTTGGCCTTCACTGGGCAGCCCTCATCCTTCCTTCACCATTTTTGACTCCAGTGTGTGGACCCATATCTCATCACATGTGACGATTTGCCTCAAAAAATAGTCCCTTTCTTGCCGAAATCGATTCATAATTCTCTCAAAGCTCTCCAACCAGACCTGTTTTTGATTTTTTGTCAAAATCTTAGGAACCCATCGAGCACTAATTTTTCTAAAGCCAAAATGATCAGTGATAATGGATTGAGTACTCCCATAGTTGATACCCACTTCTGACGCGGTTTCTTCAACAGTGAACCAGCAATCATTTTCGATAAGCTCTCTAATGGCACTAGCTTGGAACTACTTGCTAGATAGAATAGCAAAATTACCGTTTAAATTTGATTCACCCTTGTACACAACCATACACAAAACATCTAAAAATTCAAAAATCTTTCAAAACTTTCATTAAATTTTATAATCACTTTTTCTACCTGATCATCGTCCATTATAATCAGATAATCACTCCATTATTTGCCACATAACCACCTTAAAAGTAATTACACCATTGCAAAACCTTTCAGTCATGCATTAATACAAAACCCATTTTTGAGCTGGCTGTGAATTTTCATAAATTTATTCAAATGGAAAAATATTAATAGCAAGTACATTAGAATAAGTAATTATTTATTATTATGCCCTGTAAACTATTTACATACAATATTAACAAACAAGAATCTGACAAGAAAAAGTCAGTAAATGAGACAGACACATACACTATGCATCCACACACATATCAAGACCTCCCTGTAGGAGAAGACACCTTGTAACAATCCTGGTTCCTACACCACCCCTTCCATTCATATTCCTGATGGGCTTTACTGAAGGTCATTTTTTAGACCCTCTAAACTTGACAGTGTTACAACAGGGTCATCAGAAGGAAGCCAGTAACTATGTTACATTCCTTTTTGGTTTTCCAATTAACTTGCAGATTAAAACCACAATTGATCCTCGCAAGCTCTTTTGTGGCTACTTTGGTATGATCAGGTCTGTACCTGGGGCAGACATATAAGACATGGCACAGATCACTCTGGACACAAGCCTGAATTAATCAAACCAAATCTGCCCAACCTATCTCAAAAAGCACCATGTCCAAAAAGAAACTTGTAAATGCTGATTGGAGTAAATCCACCTAATTGCATACTTTTCATATCAGGAAAAATTCCATGCATGTAACAGCCATCAGGCAATTCAATCCGATCCACACCTTCCACCACAAAATAATATTTTTAAACATACCTTACTTGAAAATGGTTAACACAAACTGTATTTAATGATTTTTACCAAAGCATGTTTCATTTAATAAAAATTTAATAAATATTTATTATTTATCAAAATAAATACATATTTATTTTTATAAATAAAAATAAATCTGTAGTCTAGTACTACAGATTACAAAGCACTGGCTAAACAACGTAAAAAAATATTCAAAGATTAATTAATGATTTACTGTATTCTAATTTTATCTTATATAAATCTGATATGCTACCTTTTTCTTACTGACTACTACAACAATATCCAGTATTCATAATCTGTTACACATACTCAAAATTATTACATAATCTTATTTAATCATAATGATAATATTTTCTTTTTATGCAGATGTTTCTTGTGTTTTAATTTATAAGAGGGAATAATCTATTGTCACCTCAAAGTATAGACGACCTAACACTGTTGTAATTCACAAAAAATAAAATGTTATAATTATATGAAAATAAACAAAGAAAATCCTAATACCTTAACTTGATAAAAATATTAATAAAATCTTGATTAATTTGTCTGATAAAAAATAAATATGTGATAATACCTTTTATCAACAGAACAAGAAGCAAGCACATTAACTTCATTAGGTGACCACTGTAAATCTTCAACAGACTTCTGATGTCCAACTAATGGTCTCTGATCAACAATCCAAGAATCATTTGTAGGCTTCCATAAGTGTATATTTCTGTGACAGTCTCCTGTAGCTAAAACTCCTGTAATTTAAATAAACCATACAGAATTTCTAAGAAATTTTAGTAAAAAAGATGCTTAAAGGCTTTAAACAAAATTACAAACTCTTCAGTCAAAAATAAAAAACACGTATATTTTCTTTATAATTTTTCTGATTCTTTTACATTCTAAGAAAAAGTATTTTCAATTTTTACTAAAATTCAATAAATAGTAATTACATTATCAGTCTCAAGACTAGTCTGGTAGGATAAATGCAGCAGAATTAAGATTAAAAAATGGTGACTTTTAAATCTACTTAACAGGATAGGAGAACTGGTAAGAGTTTGTTTCATTGAGTCCATATAGAGGTATAAATTGCCCTTCATGAAGTCGAACAAGGACCATTGGGGGCAGTTATGCAAGGAGATTAACAAAGATGTTCTGAAGTCATGGATATAAGAATGTAACAAAGAAATTCAGGTGGGGGCTGCCAATCATTACTGATGGTCAGCTGCAAAGTTGTGTAACTGCACTCTTCCCAGACAGTGGAGATACTAGAGGAAAGAAGATTATTGCTGATGAGATCTTTCAGTTCTGCTTAGTGCTACCTGGAAGATGAAGACTGAAAAAAGTCCTGGGCTCGATGATCTCCAGTTCAAGTGGTAAGGAGTGTGGTTGATGAGGCCTCGTTCAACATCTTAGATGCATTCAACTACATCCTGGTAAACAAGCACATGCTGATGGACTGGAAGATGTCACGGTTGGTGCTGATCAGGAAGGAAGGATGCTCTGCTAATGTCCTTTCTGCCTACCAACCACTTTGTTTGATCAATAACTTAACAAAGCTGTTCAAAAAGATGTTGGTAGTGTGGCTTGCTGACAATATCACTACAAATGGTAGCCTAAGTCAGCACCAGTATGGTTTTTGGACAGGAATCTCAACAAATGACACCATCAACAGGGTAATGAACACGGTCAACAGTAGAGTTGTGCTGGTTCGAGCATAGAAGAAACATCCAGGCCCTCATATTCTTTGACATCAGTAATACCTTCAACAGTCTCTTATGGTCATTGATCTTCGAGTCGCTTGCTGATAAGGGGGTCGACACCAATTTGAGGAGAGTGCTTCAGTCCTATCTCTGCCATAAGAGTCTATCATCACATCCAGTATTAATGGCAGCACCATGTTTACAACCAATAAGGATGTGCTGCAGGGATCCATGCTGTCACCCCTATTGTGGAATGTTGTCTACGATGGGGGTCCTGAGGTTAACATTGCCTGAGGTTGTTGCCCTGGTCATATTTATTAATGACTTGTTTCTGGTCATAGTGGGTAGAACCAAGCAAAACATGATGGCCAGGGACAACTAAGCCATAGAGTTAGTGAGAGGCTGGCAACTCAATAAAGGACTGGAACTGGCCCTGGAAAAGACTAGTGTTGATCATGGCTGGAAGATGAAGACTGAGCAGATGGCTTTCCAAGTACAAGCTATATCTGTGCTTCCCAATACTTCAGTGAAGTACCTTGGGTATGGCTGGACGAGAGGTGTTCCTTTAGGAAACATGATCAAAACTGCAGTTAAAGCAAAGAGGACAGTGACTGCGTTGAGCAGACTTCTCAGCAATGTGAACACACCAAGATCCTTAAAATGGCATGTGTACTCAATCCTATTATATGGGACACCTGCCTGGTTAAAAGCTCTGGACACACAACATAACAGAGTGATTCTCGAGCAGATCTAGTGAAGATGTCTCTGCGAGTAACTAAGAACATGTCGCATCTATAGGCAGCATTACCTAGTATATATTACCAGTATACCGCTAATTTGCAGGGATGGTTCAGAAGTGACTTACCTGAAGGGGGAAGGAAGGGCTTCTAAGGAGGTTCTCCTAGACAGGTGGCAGTCCAGATGGAATGAAGATGGATAAAACTACTTCAGTTAGATTAGATCAGGCTGAGTTAGGCTTGGATGCGAATTTACATGTTCCATTGGTACCTGCGGGTTCCGCTGAGTTCCTTGCTGCCCCCTTTCTGACATGTGATCCTGTGATTTCCACTAGAGACTGTGTTGTGCTTATGGGGGTCCAGTCTTCACTTGTTGTTGAGGGGAGAGGGTTTTAGTTTGTGAGAGCCTGACACTACCTCTGTGTGGGCAGATGTGTCTGTTAAGAGATTTCCCTCCTCTGACATAAAAAAAAGCTCATTGTTTTATGAAGCAGCTGAGAAAACTACCAAATCAACTGATTTAGGAAGACGCGTTGTTCACCACTAGACCAACCCGGTGGGTGGTTATTGTTTAATAAGAAGAAGTTTTTTAACTAATTATCTACCTACATTAAAGGTCCCCAATTAAACTAAACAATGCCTGTCCAGATGTAAACCAACCTCTCCACTTCTAGTAGGTTTGATCCTGACAACAATAAATTTCTGTTGGGAGACAGACCTGGTCTAGCATCTCCAATCCCACCATAACAGGTTTCAAGTACTGTCAACCACTGCTACCCTGATACAATCACCTGGGCTTCATTTGACTTACTGTGCAAGGCAAAATTATTCTTCAATGAACAAAAAATCATAGGAACCTGATGCAATCTGCAGTCAGTGTTATGCAATGTAGGAGTCGAAGTCTATCCTGAAGAGGCATAAGGCTGAAGTTTTCATCTGTAAAATCAGGTTGAAACATGAAAGGGTCTGGGAACAGCAGAGTTCTTCTTGAAATTGAAATGCAACCTTCCCATAAATATTAAGGACTTTAACTAGTACAAGTCCCAATCTCACCAGTTGAAACATTTTGATGCTATTTCTTTGTCGCTGGGACAAACAGATTAATTAATAATAATCTTATTCCATAAAAAATAAATAGATTACAAGTGAAAATAAAATTATTTAGTTATAAATTCTTAAAGCATAAGCTTAGGCATATTATTATTAAGCTAGACATATAAGCAAATAATGTAAAATATAAGTAAAATAATAAAAGTAAACATTTATTATATATATATAATTTTGTGGAACTATCTACCCCTTATAATAAAAACTGTAGAACTAAATTAACTCTAATATTAAATGCCTGCAGTACTCAACATTCTTGTCTATTCACACAAACCAGCTTAATTTAGTTTCTGCACATTTGAGCTCCAGCTTGACCTAGTTAACAGGCCAATCACTTGGTGTCTTTACAAAAAAATTAAGAGTGCTTTTAATGTACACGATGAAACAAAAAACCTACATCTGTTATAACAAACTTCTTTTTTACCTGAACTACATGGTGACCAATCAACAGCATAACCTTCTGTCTGATGACCAGCAAAAACAAATAATGGCTTAACTTCTTCTCTTTTAGTTTCTACATTTTTATAAGCAGATGCAGCAGCACTATCAAGTGTCTGCAGATGAGGTTTCAAATCCAATATTGTTACTTTGCCAATTTCTGACCAAACAGCAGCTAAAACTGAATTATTTAAAACTGTACTCTGAAAGAAAGTCAATGAAATAAATAATTAGCTAAAAACTTTACAAATTCAGTTTTAAAAGAATAATTGAAATTTTACTTTTATATAAACAGTAAAATTTACCAAACTACAAATTTCACATCAACTAACCAGAGCAATATTTATTTAATATTTTAATTACCCAAGAAAGACAAGTTCTGTTTAAACCACATGCAATTCATTAAAACCTAACTGAATAAAACTTTGTATTCAAACATTGAATGCAAAACTACTTTAAAAATAAATTGAAGAAGCAGATTGTTTAATGGAATACAGGCTTCTACAAGCAGTTTCTTGAAAATAATGAAATTTTTTTAAACATTCAAGAAGTAATAAGCATTTTTAGACAAATTAGAAAGAAAGTAACAATAACATTTTACTAATCATGGAAAGTAAATAAATGAGGTGATTTTTACATCTTATAAGACAAATTTAACTCCTTATTTCTGAAATACGAGCCAAACTAGGTACATCAGGGATGTCGCACTTGGTAAATGTATTTTAATAAATAAAAATATATAAACAGCAAACTTAAGTTATTTAATAAAACATTTATTGAGTTTTTCTTGATAAATAGCTTAGAAAGATATCCATGATAATAAATTTATAGCTTAATATTTTGTAGCTTAATATATAATTCAAAATCAGTGGTAAACAAATCAAGGATTCAAATTAAAAATGTTTTAATTTCACTAAGTTACTGTACAAAAATAAAAATTACAAATATTGTAATATCTTGTAAAATAAAATGTGGCTTACTCTACAGCACATTCTGAATGAAACATCTTTTTAAGGTATGTTCAGTTCTCTGCCAATAAAACCAAGTTTTCAACACCAACTACATTTAGCCCTGCTTCAATATACTTACTATTTCTTTGAAAGTTTACAACTTTTAACAAAAAGAAATATATTTCACACTACATTCATTGTTATAAATATTCAACACAAACACTAAAAATAAAATATTAATGTGAAATGTCTCTAGCAATTATTACACTCTTGGAAAAATATCTGTGATTACAGCAAAGTGTTGAGCTTGCTACTGCTGTGTGTCTGAAGTGATCAATATAATCATTAAGTTCAGTCATTACAATAATTTAAATTTTACTCAAACAGCAGATCTGTTATTAATCATATCAAAGATTCCTACCAAGCATGAAGTTCTGCTTTTACACCAGTACTTACACAATTAGTTTTTAAAGATAAATCTATACAATTAATCACGTTGTCTCATGGATTATCTATCACTCATTAGCTAGCTACTAACACAAATATTTGGAACACGTTCTTGGAATACCACATATTCATGCATTTGAAATGCAATATTCTAAATACTTAAGTCAACCACAGATGTAGTTTAAAACCAACATTCTTAAATACAGTCAACCACAGATATAGTTTAAAACAGGCATTCCAAACTCATCTAATTATCCATTCATTTATGAACAAAATCTTCACATTTTACATGTATGAATGCTAACAGATCTGTTCAGTTTAAAATACTAGATGTTCGGTGAGCAGTATTTTTATTAGCTCTGTTTTTTGCTTTGTGTAGTAAGGTTCAGTTGTGTAGTAAGAAATAAAATAAAGTGATATGATGAACTCATTAAAGAATAAAAAGAAAACAGCATTTACTCTGGATACTTTCAGATGATGGACATCAAATACATGGAATTAAAAAAAATTTAAATAGATGAGAAAGTTATACGTATATTAATTAACCTACTAATAGAATTACAAGACTTTGAAGACTTTAAAAATTGCATTAGAATAAATAGTGCTGTTTTTAATGATCTATTAAATATAGCTGAACCATTTAAAAAAAAAAAATAGAAATATCAATGCAAACACCCACTTCCATATTGATTATTCTACCTTCTTGAATTCTTTTCAAATACTGCCTGAATTTTATTCAAAACAAAATCTTTATCTGAAATTTTAACACACACACCGGGTGATATTTAAGAATGGAAACAGCTTTATATGGTATATCTGAGATGTATTTGGAGGCAGAAAGAAATTTGGTTCTACATAGTTAAAAAAAATCTGCAATTTTTGTCAACCATACTGAATCAAATTTAAATGTTTTAAATAGGAAGGTGTGGGCATGTGACACATGATTTCGATTTAAAATTTTATAAGAAAAACAAAGTTGAAACCAGTTTTTGGTTAATGCCAAATGACAGAAAAATCGTGTTAACAATAAAATGAGGTAAAACACGCTGTATGAACAATTTCATTGCATTTTATATTCATAATGCATACAGTTTTTTTTTTTGTCTTCAGTCATTTGACTGGTTTGATGCAGCTCTCCAAGATTCCCTATCTAGTGCTAGTCGTTTCATTTCAGTATACTCTCTACATCCTACATCCCTAACAATTTGTTTTACATATTCCAAACGTGGCCTGCCTACACAATTTTTCCCTTCTACCTGCCCTTCCAAAATTAAAGCGACTATTCCAGGATGCCTTAGTATGTGGCCTATAAGTCTGTCTCTTCTTTTAACTATATTTTTCCAAATGCTTCTTTCTTCATCTATTTGCCGCAATACCTCCTCATTTGTCACTTTATCCACCCATCTGATTTTTAACATTCTCCTATAGCACCACATTTCAAAAGCTTCTAACCTTTTCTTCTCAGATACTCCGATTGTCCAAGTTTCACTTCCATATAAAGCGACACTCCAAACATACACTTTCAAAAATCTTTTCCTGACATTTAAATTAATTTTTGATGTAAACAACTTATATTTCTTACTGAAGGCTCGTTTAGCTTGTGCTATTCGGCATTTTATATCGCTCCTGCTTCGTCCATCTTTAGTAATTCTACTTCCCAAATAACAAAATTCTTCTACCTCCATAATCTTTTCTCCTCCTATTTTCACATTCAGTGGTCCATCTTTGTTATTTCTACTACATTTCATTACTTTTATTTTGTTCTTGTTTATTTTCATGCGATAGTTCTTGCGTAAGACTTCATCTATGCCGTTCATTGTTTCTTCTAAATCCTTTTTATTCTCGGCTAGAATTACTATATCATCAGAAAATCGTAGCATCTTTATCTTTTCACCTTGTACTGTTACTCCGAATCTAAATTGTTCTTTAACATCATTAACTGCTAGTTCCATGTAAAGATTAAAAAGTAACACAGATAGAGAACATCCTTGTCAGACTCCCTTTCTTATTATGGCTTCTTTCTTATGTTCTTCAATTGCTACTGTTGCTGTTTGGTTCCTGTACATGTTAGCAATTGTTCTTCTATCTCTGTATTTGAACCCTAATTTTTTTAAAATGCTGAACATTTTATTCCAGTCTACGTTATCGAATGCCTTTTCTAGGTCTATAAACGCCAAGTATGTTGGTTTGTTTTTCTTTAATCTTCCTTCTACTATTAATCTGAGGCCTAAAATTGCTTCCCTTGTCCCTATACTTTTCCTGAAACCAAATTGGTCTTCTCCTAACACTTCCTCCACTCTCCTCTCAATTCTTCTGTATAGAATTCTAGTTAAGATTTTTGATGCATGACTAGTTAAACTAATTGTTCTGTATTCTTCACATTTATCTGCCCCTGATTTCTTTGGTATCATTACTATAAGACTTTTTTTGAAGTCTGACGGAAATTCCCCTTTTTCATAAATATTACACACCAGTTTGTATAATCTATCAATCGCCTCCTCCCCTGCACTGCGCAGTAATTCTACAGGTATTCCGTCTATTCCAGGAGCCTTTCTGCCATTTAAATCTTTTAATGCTCTCTTAAATTCAGATCTCAGTATTGTTTCTCCCATTTCATCCTCCTCAACTTCCTCTTCTTCCTCTATAAAACCATTTTCTAATTCATTTCCTCCGTATAACTCTTCAATATATTCCACCCATCTATCGACTTTACCTTTAGTATTATATATAGGTGTACCATCTTTGTTTAACACATTATTAGATTTTAATTTATGTACCCCAAAATTTTCCTTAACTTTCCTGTATGCTCCGTCTATTTTACCAATGTTCATTTCTCTTTCCACTTCTGAACACTTTTCTTTAATCCACTCTTCTTTCGCCAGTTTGCACTTCCTGTTTATAGCATTTCTTAATTGCCGATAGTTCCTTTTACTTTCTTCATCACTAGCATTCTTATATTTTCTACGTTCATCCATCAGCTGCAATATATCGTCTGAAACCCAAGGTTTTCTACCAGTTCTCTTTATTCCGTCTAAGTTCGCTTCTGCTGATTTAAGAATTTCCTTTTTAACATTCTCCCATTCTTCTTCTACATTTTCTATCTTATCTTTTTTACTCAGACCTCTAGCGATGTCCTCCTCAAAAATCTTCTTTACCTCCTCTTCCTCAAGCTTCTCTAAATTCCACCGATTCATCTGACACCTTTTCTTCAGGTTTTTAAACCCCAATCTACATTTCATTATCACCAAATTATGGTCGCTATCAATGTCTGCTCCAGGGTAAGTTTTGCAGTCCACGAGTTGATTTCTAAATCTTTGCTTAACCATGATATAATCTATCTGATACCTTGCAGTATCGCCTGGCTTTTTCCAAGTGTATATTCTTCTATTATGATTTTTAAATTGGGTGTTGGCAATTACTAAATTATACTTCGTGCAAAACTCTATAAGTCGGTCCCCTCTTTCATTCCTTTTGCCCAACCCGTATTCACCCACTATATTTCCTTCCTTGCCTTTTCCAATGCTTGCATTCCAATCTCCAACTATTATTAAATTTTCATCTCCTTTTACGTGTTTAATTGCTTCATCAATCTCTTCGTATACACATTCTACCTCATCATCATCATGGGCGCTTGTAGGCATATAGACGTTAACAATCGTTGTCGGTTTAGGTTTTGAATTTATCCTTATTACAATGACTCTATCGCTATGCGTCTTGAAATACTCCACTCTCCTCCCTATTTTCTTGTCCATCACGAAACCTACTCCTGCCTGCCCATTATTTGACGCTGAGTTAATTACTCTAAAGTCACCCGACCAAAAGTCGCCTTCCTCTTCCCACCGAACCTCACTAATTCCTACTATATCCACGTTTACCCTATCCATTTCCCTTTTTAAATTCTCTAGCCTACCAACCTTTTTTAAGCTTCTAACATTCCACGCTCCGACTCGTAGAATGTTATTTTTTACTTTTCTGGTGACCCCTTCCTTAGTAGTCCCCACCCGGAGATCCGAACGGGGGACTATTTTACCTCCGGAATATTTTACCAAGGAAGGCGCCTCCATTATTGCTTTTGAAAATGCAGAGCCACATTTTCTTGGAAAAAAAAACAGCTGTAGTTTTCCATTGCTTTCAGCTGCGCAGTACTCAGAGGACTGAGTGGTGTTGATACGGCCGTTTAAGTCGTCCTGACTCACGCCCCTAACAACTACTGAAAGAGCTGCTGCCCTCTTTCAGGAATCATTCCTTAGTCTGGCTCTCAACAGATACCTCTCCGATATGGTTGCACCTTCGGTCCAGCTACTCTGTATCCCTGAGCACTCAAGCCCCCTCACCAACGGCAAGGTCTCATGATTCATAGGGGAGGATGCATACAGTAATGCATACAGTAACAAACTTTAAACAGTGCTATAATATTGATGATAATAAACAATACAACAACAAATTAAATAGCTATATCAACTGATATTACTTACTTTAAATATTACAATATTTTAAAATTTTTAAATATGTTTTCGATCTTAAATTACTAATGAAATAGATTTTGAAAGTATACCATTCTACAATAAATGTTCAAAATGCTTCCCCTCTACAGCTTGGCAGTGTGATAACCTGAAGTAATATTTGTTTACAACTTGTTGTGTCATGTCTGGTGGTAGACGAGCAGATTCATCAATCATTCTTCTTTTCAATTTGTCAATGTCTGCAGGTGTTGTTTTGTAAAAGTTATGTTTCAGATACCCACAAAAAAGTAATCCAGAGAAGATAGGTCTGGGGACCTCACAGACCATTCTACAGCGCCTCTACTACCTATCCAGTAATTTAGATATTGTTCATTTAAAATCTGCCATGCCCTATGATAAAAATGAGGTGGTGTCCCATCTTGCTGAAACCATAAGTTATTATTTAATTCTTGACCAACATTTTCTGAGATATCTGGTACAATCCTACTGGCTAACAAGTTGCAGTAACCATCCCCTGTAAGATTGTCATCTACAATAAAAGGTCCAATATAATGACCAATAATTCCCGCCCAAACATTCACTATCTGAGGATGCTGCGTATGAGCTTTCAACATCCATCTGGGATTATTATTGCTCCAATATTGACAGTTTTGCTTATTCACATGACCATTTAACATAAAAGTCGTTTCATCAGTATATATTATTTAATTTAAAAAATTTGCATCTACATTAATTTTTTAATTTCAAAATACTCAACTAGGCGGTCAAAATCATTTTCCAAAAATTTTTGCACCAGGGATAGCATAAGGGTGAAATCTTATTTGTTTTAAGAAAACTGATATCATGATATTGTTTCAAAATAACTGATACTATGCTGGACAACAGATTTCATAATCAATGAATGAGGATCTTCAACAAAGGTCTACAATACCTATTCGATTTGAATTGTATCTGTTTATTTGGCGAATGTTTACTGAAGACTTTGCATCAGGACAGTTCTTGGTCTACCAGTGCGGGGGCGATTCTTTACAGTACTGGTTTCCTCAGATTGCTGTTATCACAGTCGATTTATTTATTGATCTTGTTTTGAAATCTATTATTAAATAAATCACATACCACTTGTACAATTATTATTATTGTTGTAAATTAACAGATGATTTACTCAAATAAATTTTTAATACTTTTTTTAAGTAAATATTTACAGCTGATTTGTTTCATTTATGATAAGTAACAAATATAAGCTGACATTAACACTGGGTTAATTTTTATTTTGAAAATAATATCAATTGATATAGCCAATTAATTTGTTGGTGATGTTAATTATTAATCATTATTTATTATTATCAATATTATAACACTGTTTAAAACTTGTTACTGTATGCATTATGTATGCAAAACGCAGTAAAGTTGTTCATGCAGCACGTTCTTTGTGCTGCATGAACAATTTCAAGCAATTGTTAACACGATATTTCCGTCATTTCAACTTTGAATGCTTACAACTCCATAATAAAGGCATTAACTAAAAATGGGTTTCACCATTGTTTTCCTTGTAAAATTTTAAATCTGAATCATGTGTCATATTAAAAAATCACCTCCCTATTAAAAAAAATTAAGTTTGATTAAGTATGGTAGATCAAAGATGGTAGATCCATCACAATGCAGATTTTTTTTACTATGAAGAATACCATTTCTTTCTACATCCAAATACCTCTCACATATGTAGTATATAAAGCTATTTCCATACTTAAAATCACCTATATATATACATATATATGTAAATATTTTTGAATACATATATACAAAAAATCTTTTATAGACTAGAACAAATATTTGTTCTATAAATTTTAACATATCATACGTATTCTAATGTGTACAAGTAAAAAAGAAAAAATGTAAAAAACATTACTAAAGATGGCCTGAAAGCGTTTTAATGGAAAAAAAATTTAATGTAAGAATGTTTTTTAATTCTGTATTTTGTGGAGTGTTTGAATAAGTTTTTATTATATAATTAGCTGGAATTTATGGACAGATGAAATATGGACTACAAAAAATGTAATTTAAATAAATAAAAAAAAATATATACATATTTCAAAAAAAAATTAATTAATAAATAAAAATAATAAATGCAATAAAAATTATTTATTGAAATTATAAAAAAAAAAAGATTGATTCTATAAACACAAAATAACTAACAAAATGTTAAACACAAGTTTGAATATAAAATAAATAAACAAAAAAGAAAAATATGAAATAAAACAAAGCACATGCGTTACTAAAAGTATGAAACTTGTACTGATGAACTGAAACACTCAAAAGTCTGCACACCAAACGTCTCGGAAATAACAATGCTGAAGTATGTAGTGCAAGGATCACATAAACATACTTTCTTGTATATATGCTTGTCACATACGATTCCTAACTCACACGCAAACATCCATATTGCGGCCCAATAATCTCTAATCCCTCATAAAAAACTTTTTGACACTATTATTATAACTGTAATTTTCCAATACTCTGAAAGTAATACTGGTCAAAAACAGTTACAATTATTGGAACAAACTAAACATTTTAGTATACATTATTGACTCTAAAATTAATTCTGAAAAACACATTTAAAAAAGAAATTTGGATTTATATTATTTTCACTTTCCTTTCTGTAAGTGGTTTATCTATTAATTCTGATTAAATTAAAATTGGTTTAATGAATTTGCTGACCATGATAGTTAAAAAAGTTGTTGATAAATATTACAGAAAATTATTTTAAATACAAACTTAACAAAATTGAAACATAAGAATTTTGTACTAACAACATTTCACTAACACTTAATAGTTCTCATCAGAAACTAATGTTGCTAACACTTTTATAATTTGTTTATTTTGGCAAATTTTGATTAAGGAAAATATTTTATTTAAAGAAAGGGTTACTAAGTGTACTAGAAAGGGTTAGAAAGTGTACTAGATTTGAATTGTAGCTGCTAATTTAGCAAATTAATGTTTAGTTCATAAGTTTAAATGTAAATTTTAATGCTAGTGAAGAATATAATTACGTAAAAACATGTGGCATAATATACAAAAGGATAGTAACATCCCAACCCCATAGGGGAAGACACCTGCCTACTGACATTCCGGTTGCCACAACCCCCCCTCCCAGGGCCTTGCCCTGTTCGGCTTTTAACGGGAGTCGTCTATAGCCCTCTGACTTTTTACATCTCATAGTAATAAGCCTGGCCTCATTGGGATGCCACTGTGATGCAAATGCCTCGGTAGACATTTGCATCAGTGATTTAATAACTCAGCTTATTGCCTTTGCTATAGGCCTAATCCGGACATCTTGAATGTCCTACATTGTATCCCTCTGAACTAGTTAACCAAGCTCGTGGAAGTATGAACCCTGCTCCTAGTTCTACGTGTCAGGTGGCTATACCACCCCCTTCGTTCCATGCCAGCAATGGCTTTAACGGAGGACATTTTCTTGCCCTCCAACTGATCACATTCCACAGTGTTCAGCCCGGCCACAGTGAGATGCCACCGATGCAGATGCCCCGAGGGACATCTACATCAGTAATCTGCCACAAGAGATAGTAATGAGTTCTGCCTTCCGAAGAAGACAGCTGACACCTAACGCTACCACGTTGCCCTCAGGAACTAAGCAAAAGCTTACTTGCAGAAGAAAGAAGACCCCGCGCCTGCCACATTGAGCCCTAACTACTACTACACCCTAGAGCGTAGATGCATCAAGTATGCCACGACAGCATATCAATCTGTAAAAATTCAGTCACCCGCAACGAATATCGTAAATAAATTGAGCGATTGGAGTACAGCCAGCATGAAAAACAAATCCCAGAGGTCCTCAGGTCTGGTCCGTCGGGAGCTGAGTATAACCTCTAATCTCCCACTACACTCCATTTTTGAGGGCCGCTCGGAATAGCAACTAGGTTGATCGCAACCAATATTTACTTATTACCCCCTAAATAAATGTGCACTCCAATTCAAAAATCGCCATGCTAAAGTTACTAAAGTTAGTTGGGGAGTTTACTCCCCGAGCACAACCTCCATTGAGACTAAATGTAATCTTTTACATTTGAAAAAGAGGATAGTAACAACTAAAATTTAATAGTTTTATACAAACATATATATATATATAGAACTAACTTGAAATTGCAAATTAAAAAAAATAATCATGGCTCTAGCCACCAAGTAAAATTACTAGCACATTCAGTATTAAAAAAAATTGAATCATCCAAATTATTGGATGGTTCTACCACTGGACCAACTTGGCACTTTTTTTCTATTTGGTGCCTATAAAATACCTAGGGCTAAAGCATTTAACAGAAACAAGCTAGGCTTTGTATTAATAAACACTTGAAATTTTAACAATCAACAAAATGCAACAAATATTGTATATGTGAAAAAATATTAAAACCAATAAGTTACACACATAATCTATTCTTTCACATTAAAAAAGCCAGCAGTTTTATATTTTGTATTGTGCAAATATATATATATATACTGTGTATTCCTTACTTCATTGATGAGACACACTATGTCTATAGTATTTTTATAATTTTGAATTCAAAGCTGTTATGCAAAAAGTACAATTATCAATATTTTCATTTTTCTCAATTCTCTAAAAAAATCTACAACTTGCTAAACTGTAAATGAGATTTGTCTGGTATATGTTACCAAACTTTTGAGATACAATAACTGACTTTACGAAACCATTTCATCATTCAAAAAAATTCCTTGTTCATTGTCTTTTGCTTTGTTAGAAATTCAGAGTAAATAATAATGTCCCCATCATCACTCTAAATTTGATTTATACTTAACTCACTTTTTTCTGTTCTTTGTGACACCCATGATGACAATTAACCGTCTGTTTAAATATTTAAATGCCATTTCCAGATACTGGTTATGGCATTTTAAATGCTTCTATAAGCCATTATCTAAACCGACAAAAATTTCTTTACTCAAGTTTAAGAAATCCAACATCTTGTTCATATGAAAATACAATGTACAAACACTAAAAGCAAAATATTACAAAGCAGTTTTCACAAGATTACTTCTCAATGTTACTACTATATCATAGCATAATCTTACTAGTCCTTGCAGACATGTACTACAGTTTAGGAAACTATCTAGCATCTTAATTTTTTAATACTAGAGAAAAAAATTTGTATAGAAATATTGATTTCACCAAAAACTAAATAAATATTTTCCTAAAGTCTTGTAAAATGAACAATAGTAAAAAACATTTGCATTTAAGCACATATTACGCTTTAAATCAAGGCTCTAAATGGAAATAATTTTTCTTCTCATAGAAAAATGTAATAATTACAGAGATTTACTCACTCTTATCCTATTGACACAACCATGATGTTTAAGCTGAATAAAATCCATATTTGGTTTCTTTTTAATTTCTTCCTCATCTTCACTATCTTCACTATCATCATCACTTTCTTCTTCATTTTCTTCTTGGGTTTTATTTAAATTTGATAACTGGAAATTAACAAAAGGGACTAAAAAAAATAAATAAACAATTGAATAAAAATTAATTATAAAGAATAAACTATGCTAAATAGTCATTGAAATAGCATAAAAATGAGAAAATGTCTAAGAATAATTTACAAAGAACAAAATTTATAACTAAATGCGCAATTGCAAATCTACTTATGTGTAATTGTCATTTCAAAATTATATACTGTGTCCTTAACTGTCAGTTCTTTTATTTCCAAGAATAAATAAGAAATCTAGCTTTTTTTTGGCATATAATTATGCTAATAAACAACATCATCTATTTCTAATTAAACCCCTGGCAAGAACATGACACAAAGGAACAGCGGGTAATGGAGAACATTTATTTAAACATTTAAATCGGCTTTAAAAGTTATATTAAAATTACATACTTTGTTACTTATCCCAAAAACGTTTAATTTTGTAACTCAGTGTTCTTAACTTTTTAGGGCTACTTTCTTCACTTTATTTTGAATATTATAGTAAAAACTAAGGTGCAGGATGGATTGTAATGACTTCTTCTTCCTGTTTGTTTATTTACAGAATCTCCTCCATTAAATGAAAGATTCAAATTTTATCTTTCCTGTTCTGGAAGACTGAAAATGAACTTAATATACTCCAAATTAAAAAGCTACATTTTTTTTAATCAATTGGAATCTTTCATTATCAGTCAACATGGCAATAATGGTTTTTACATCTTAGATAAACTCTATTTTTATTTCTTACCAATTTCACATAATGAGTTACACTCATGTAACTGTTGGTCTTTAAGTTTCTTTAAAATTAAAATTCAGCATAGGTCGTCACTTGATTTAGTAAATAAAGCTAATATAACTGATATAGGCTTTATTTTTAACAGGATACCATATCATAAGCAATATTCACTGAGAATTTGAGGACCTGAACAATTACAAAAGTACAATCTACAGAAAGCTTCAATTCATAAAATGGATACAAAAATACATAGTAGAACAACAGAAAGATTGAAGGTTTTTTCATTATTAAACAATATAAAAATAAATAACATGTCATTCTAAAGTAGGATTCAACAACAAGAGATTAAAGAGAATTTAGCTAGCTTGCACTTTTTTTTAGTGACAGTTTTCATGATTAATATGTATAAAAAATTAAATAAAATTAATCCATTGGTTAACATGTAAATCAGATCTGGATAAATTGATTGAAATTTAAATAAAAAACAATTCAACTTCATCTTTTTCACACAGAAAACGTGAAAGATACAAATCTGGAAAAATGAAAAAAATCTTTTTTCTTTGCAAAATCATGAGAATCTCTAAATCTGTAAGAGTAACTCACTCATTTCATCATATATATTTCATTTTTATTATGATCAAGATATGTTTTTCTAATTCAATCTAACTTAACTTCTTAAATATACATAGCATTAGTGTAATAAATTGCTATTCCAAAGTTATCTCAATAACTACAGTAATTCTCTACTCAAGGAGTTTTTATAACTCTTTTGAGAAGACTAAAATCTTAATACCAAATTTTTTATTACATATTTCAAACAATGTAGATATTTAAGCAGTTAACTACTTCAAGAAGTTTTATTAATATAAGTGCTTTACCTTCATTAATATAACTCTGTTTTTGTTGGCCTTCTCTGTCTGAGTTCCAGAAACTAAATACATTGTTAATGGAAATGTTTCTCTAATACCACCCAGATCATCGTGCAATATATCAAAACTTAAACAGGGAGCAACTGAAAAACAAAAAAATAATATCAAATGAAAAATGCAAGAATCAAAAGGCAACTACATCGTAAAATATTACAACAAAGGTTATATTCGATTTAAACTATTTTTTTCATAATGGACTGGTAATGAATTTTGTAGCATGTGAAAAATGCTGTAACTAACATGAACTTGGACCTGGAACCTTCAAGTATTGGAGATATACATTGTGTGCTTCAAACATAAAATTATGATATTCAATCATACAAAAAAGTATTACTAAAAAAAACTTTTGTAAATTACCTCACAGAAATTGGAGACTGGAAATTAAACACAACTGCAAATTTTATGCACAGTATCTAAGTCAAACTAAATACAGTTGAATAAAAAAAAATAAAATCACTAAATTTAACAAATGCAATACACCTAAAAAGAACATCATTAAATTTACTACTTTACCATATACTAAGAAAGTTTTTTAACTACTTTAAGAGGAGAACCATTAATAACAGCACATCTGCAATTTCATTAATTAGTTCTGAAAAGATCATGAAAATTTTTCTAAGTATTAACAAATCTAATCATGCTTAATATTTATAAAATTTTAAAACACATTTTGTCAGTGATCAGCAAAAATATTTTCTCTTTTATTAATTACTAAACAATTCATGAGTATTACAATACTTAAACCTGGTTTAAATTTTGCCAATTTCTGAATGAACATTTTTTCTACACCTGTAGAAAAAAATGTACATAAAACAATTAAAAGTTACACTAATAAAAATAAAATAAAAGGATTTTAAATTACACAAATTTGTGTAAAAGTTCCTTTAATGGAGTTGTAGGTAGCATTGTTAATTGATTACAAAAAAATTTTTTTATTTTAATATTCAATTTTATCAAATGTGGTGTTTTAAAATTTTAAATTGTTCAAGTTATGCTGTGGACTTTACCATTATTAATAATAATTATACTGATCAAAAAATTATTTTGTTTTGTTACATGATCAATATTTGCTGAAGCTTATATATTTTTGGGCATTGATTCCTGATCTTAAGTCAGAATTTCCCTGCCAACCTCAAATTTTTTTCTAACTGTCCTTCCTATTTTTTAGCAAGTATACAAGAAGTCATCGTACCCCTAAAGTTAACAAAAAGTATGAGTGAAGATACGTGTTTAGAACATATAGTATTTTCATTGGGGTTGATTGGCAACAGTTTTTTTACGTCACACGCTCGAGTAAAAGATAGTTACACTAAAATGGCTGACATGAGTAGTCACAGCATCGAGGAGTTAGTGATAAGCACATGGGTTCATGAATAGTAAGCACATTGTGCTTAAAAACCGTATTAGGTTTAACCGAATAAATAATAAAATGTCAATACAGATATTTTTTTATATTAGATAATAACTTAATAAAATGTCCGCTTAAAAACACTAGTCCAATGGTGCTTAATCTAAATTTCTATTTTTGCTTTCCCCCATCTTCTGATTACTACTGAAAAAACAACTAAACCACTTTCATACTCCTTCCACTGACTAAACTAGAAAAGAGAACGAACAAGGAATGTTGCATACACATGCAGAATAAAAAAAAACCACCTTCCACTAGCACAGCAGGATCGGCACTGCAAGAATGACAATGCTCTGTCTCCCTCGCAGCCTTGCATGCAGCTTCCGATGCGCGCATGCATGCAACAGCCAAACACCACATCACTGGAACTGTGAATCACACAGTTCCATACAAAGATTTTTGTCTTTTTCATAAACTGGGAGATGGCTACTGACATTAAGCTTAAGGACATTATTTCTTTATATTGTACAAATCTAAAGAAAGAATTAAAGAGAAAAGGATTCATTATATTAAACGTTATCAATAATATAAAGTGGAAACAGAGGGTGCTGCAGTTCCACAATGCCTATATACGAGCCGCCACTGTTCATGAACGACAACATACAAATCGAACAATAAAGCTAATTAGTGATATGTTTCGGCAACGCTTTAAATCAGCCACCACCATGAAAAGCAACAATGTTGGATTGGGAGAAACTTATGTTTGATTTAGGCAGTATTAAAAATAGGCCAAAGAGTGGACGAAAGTTAACATGGTTAGAAACATGTCCTGCTGTTGCAGTTTCCACTGAACAATCCCCAATGAAATCAACTTGTAAACAGTCAGCTGAACTTCGTATATCGTGGACGACAATGCAAGACCATAAGAAAAAGGACTTGAAAGTCAGGCCACTTCATCTGATGTTCATCAAGAACTATCAGATGCAGACATGGAGCATTGTGCTGCATCCTGCCAGGCTTTATTAGAAAAATTCCCCATTGCAGAAATACGTTATTTTGGGGAGAAAGAAATTCCTTATTTTGGGACACAGTTGGAAAGAAATCCACCCGCACGACATGATATGGGCTAAAATGACAATTCATCATTTGTTTGGTCCTTTCTTTTGGTGGACCACTGGATGCATAAACTTATTTAGAGATGTTGGAAGCATGGTTAATACCACAGCTTCAGAGAAGGATCTCATGGAACGAGTATGATTGCAGCCAGATGGAGAACCTGCACATTTTGCTTTATTAGTCCACTGAATTAAAAAATTTCCAGGACGCTGCACTACTCCAGCATCACAAACTCCATTATCATGGCCACCACAAAGTCCTGATCTCATCACACCAGACAATTCATTATGCGGAATTATCAAGGCACATGTACCTGCACATTACTACACCACAAATGAAGAATTGCATGATGCTGTGAGGAACACCTTCCATAACGTAACACCAGAAATGCTCCATAGCATATCACAGAGGATGTGACAACATATAGAATTGTGTTGCAACATGAGGGTGAACACACAGATCCACTGGACCATTAAAATTAATACTATGTATCAAGCGAGCAAATAAAATAATTAATTATTATATCGCATTTTTCATTTATAACTCATTACAAATTTTTAGCTAACTTTAGGGGGTACAGTACTTCCCAGCCACCTGTAAAATAAATTATTTATTGTAGCAGTTAAGTTGCTAAATATACTATAATTTACTTTAGTTCATAAACAGATATGAAAAATAAGAATTATTATTATTTACACATAAATTAAAATGATTACAAATGACACACACACAACTAATTTTTTTTTTGGGGGACAAAAAACCCGCTTTTGTGTTATCATCACCCAGACATAATGTATTTAAAAAAACTGAATGTTAAAAATTCACAATTACAAACAATTAAAATATGTCTTAAACTGAAAAATTAAGATGTTAAAATTACCATCTGCTTTATGGTAAATGGCATAAATCACTTAAACAAAGTATTTTGCCTAGTGCAGCAGCAGTTCTCTGCTGTTCCTGGTATCAGTTAACATGCTGGTTGGAAAATGCTGCATCAAAGGTTGGATAAGTTGGTTGCACTTTAATTCAAGCCACAGGAGGATATAATCTGCTTTCACCGCTTCTACCTATTCCAAAGAGATAGCTCACCACTGTCCACCAGCAGACTTACCACAAGGCTTGAGTGTAACGCGCCCATGACAAGATGAAGAATGAATGATGGACAGCATTCAGCATCTTCAGCGCAGTGCCTATTTATTTATAAATGTAATTATGTCACCCATTAATCACACGGTGTTACTCACACACTGTGCAGCATATATGAATTTTGTTCTGGTGACCCAGTGCTGGATGGAATGCTGTAAACAATGTATTATGCTGGGTAAGAAAATTTCAACTACATCAGTCAAGTGCGAGTGGTTGTGCGTAAAATTTAATGGTTCAGTTACTTTTCCTACCAATTTGTAATTTTATTTTTCCCTATAAAGTCTCAATATATACTACATTAATGTGTGATAAAGTGCTTAAAGTTTTTTAATACATATTTGAGACTGTATTGCAGTGAACTTTTTAAAAAAAATGCCATGCAGCTACATTAACCAACCAGATAGTTTCTGCTACATTTGTAGTAAGTTAACATTAAAGTCTCATACGAGTAATATAACTCCATTGTAAAAAATCATATGCACTATATTTTGAATGTAAAATAGATGATCAGACAGGTCCTGGGCTCCTCATACGTGCTAAAATTCATATGTAATGTTGCTGACTGGATCCCATCATATGAAATCTCCAATTCCAATGGTTTGGAAAGAACAAAGAAGAACAGTGAACAATCACTTCACAGACTGCTATTTTTGTATAATGAAAATTACGGATAACAGCTAAGACTAAACATATTGCTATAATAGAGTTATAGCATACTTATACTGTTACACAGAGTTATAGTTATATTTTTATACTATACGTTGAGAATATCCTGATATTCCCTCTGCTTTAAGACCAATGCCTCACAGTACAGTTTCCAATTCCAGTACCACCAAAAAAACATGGAAATTTATGGAGGCCTGTAACTGATAGCACTGCTGATTGGTTTTCAACTTGGGTATAATAAATTCTGTTGTTTCTTGTGTCTGGGAGAGCAGAGATAGAAAAAATGATCATATTAGAAAAAGGTGGCCAAAAAAAGAAACTGATTGTAGGTGGGAAGAGTGTTGCGAGTCCAGCACTAGTAAAACCTGAAAGTTTACTTTCCACCACTACACATTAAGCTATGCTTAATGAGAAACTTAGTTAAATCAATGGAACATGATGATACTGGAGTTCTTCAAAAAACTAAGTTGTTAAAAATAACATTAATAAATAACAACTAACCAGTATTAGCATTATGCAACATAATATAGGCTGATGGATCATGAACTAGTTTTTCATCTTCTTCCATAGGCTGTCCTGGAAGGTAGACCTTTCTTTCCTCAACACCTGAACACACATCACCATTGTCATTTTTATACATTCCGTTGTCAGAAGCCATTGAAATTAAAATTGTAGTAAACAGCAATCAAGAATTATGGAATTAAAACAGAAAATAAAAACTAATCTCCACGCGCTAATATACCACGTGACATTTCTTCTCCCCATGAACTACGATTCACGTTAGAGGTTATGTTTGCGTCAAAGAAACATGTAGCCATTCGGCTACATCAGATGACCTGAACAGTTTGAATCAAACAAATGTGTACATTATACATTTGACCAAAATATTAAGGCATAATTTAATATTTTTATATCGTACTTATTAATTGAACATTCAAAATATTACTTAGACGTTTTATCTAATTTCTATTATAAAAGCGATATTTATGATCAGATCTCATTTCGCGGCAAGTAAAAGCTGAACATTTTTTCCAATTCGTACTCTTTGTACAGAGAATGACTACTGCAATTAACGTTAGTCATAGACGAATAATTAAATAAAACCTAATACCAATTTCAAAAATAAAAATTATAGACTAGCTCTAGTTTACATAAAAATACCAACAGTTAATAAAATAATACAACTGATGTTAAAAATTAAATTTTCAGTTCTCTAAGTCAGTGATTCTCAACATTTTTTGCTTCACGACCTCCAAAAAGAAAAAATTAATACTTCGCAAATCCCCCAAACACAATCTAATGAAATCTAAAACTATTTAGCTGCGTTGATAGCGACGGATATGTGCATGCATGTACGAAGTGAACAAACATGAGTAATTTACAGATTCCAACTTGAAGCGTACATGTTCCTTGTAATTTGGTCTGCCAGCATAATATTCGCTGCGAGAGAGTCAGGTTCGAACACGTGCTCTCAGTAGTATAAAAGAGGCATAGGGGTTGCAGAACGTGAGCTTAGTTTCAAATACGAAACATGCGTCTAGCGTCTTTGCTTAAGTTTTTAAAAGAGTAAATTCATTTAATTTAATAATTGAAGTTTCAGTTTTTCAGTGTGCGGTCAAACGGTGTAACTGTACTTTTTTTAATGACAATTATTTAAATTATTGTTTTACCGCATTGGATGGAAAGTCACACCGAGTTGATTGCTTTCAAGTCCTCTCTGTAGGCCAGTCTCCGTGGCGCGACTGATAGCGTTTCGGTCTTTTATTTCGGAAGTTCCGGTCAGGCATGGCATTTTCACACGCTACAAAAATTGTCATTCATCACATCCTCTTTAGTAATACCTAACGGTGGTCCTGGAGGTTAAAAAAAATCCTCTTTAATGAAAGTATGAAGTCATTAAATTGACACTTTGTAACTAAACATCGAATAAAAAAAGAAAACCCACGGAATTTTTCAAAAGAAAGTTACGTATTTTGCAGTATCAACAAGCTTCCACTTGTAAATCAAACCATATTTATAAAAGTACACTTGAAGCATCTTATCTCGTAGCTAAAATTTATAAACCCGCTACTATCGCAGAAAAATTCCGCTTTCTAACGAAATAGCATTAATATGAATCGATGACATGCTGCCGATGTTCGTGATCGGATAATTCAGCAAGTGAATTTTTACTTCCTTGTACGGAGTATTGCGATCGCGAAAAATTTTGGTCTTCAGATTTCATTTTTTTTTAACTCCTTGTACAAATTATTGTGATCGCGAAACATATTGGTATTCGTATTTCAACGGAAATGTCCATTTTGACCAATTTCAGCATAACGTCTATATCTCGCTTAACTTAAAAACGATTAGCCTATGATATTGAAATTTTGGATTTAGCACTGTTGTAATATCTAGTTGTGCACCTCCCTTTATGATTGCAATCGAAATTAAAATTTTAATTAATGAAATGTTTTGATCTTACAAGAGAAGGCACATCGATCATCTCCTTTTCTTTTATTTAAATAAGTTGATTTAATAATTATTAACCTGCGATTGTAAAAAAAAATTATTCAATAACAATAAAAAAAAAATCATAAGTTATTAGTGAAATAAAATTTTATGTACTTTTAAAAATGTCTATATGTAATTTAATAGGCATTATTACACAAGAGTATTATTTAATAGATCTGGTGAAACATCTGATTATGTAATATTAATTGAAAATTATAATTTAGGATTGTATTTTCTACTTTAATTTTATTTAATGGTTCTGGAATTTCTGTTTAATTTTGTCTACATTAAAGTTGACTGAAAAATAAATCCTCACAATAACTATATACATTGAGGCATACATTCCTGATCTTTAGTAAATTGCAAAAAATTCTTGTCTTTTAGTTCATTACTACTCTGATATTGTCAGACAATATTCTCCCTATGTCAGGGTTGTTGCCAATAATTTAATTGCACTTTGGTTTGGTATAATTCTTATGATCTTAATTTATGAACACGTTCTCTAGTTTTCAAATTTTCTCTCTTTATATTCATCAGCCTCTCTTAATCTTTTTATTCTTTCCTTGGTCTTAATGTTTTCTTTCTCTTTATATTTATCATTTTCTCTCACATTTCTTTATTATTCCCTTGTTCTTAACATTTTCGTTCCCTTTATATTAATCTTCTTGTCATTTTTTGATTATTCACCAAATAATCCAATAATAAAAACTGAATATTTTACACCGTTAGGTCAAAATTAACATTTGTAACCAGTATTGAGTTCACTGAATGGAATAGTTTAAATTATTATTAACTTTTGTTTATATGACACCAGAAATCTAACATTTTTGTTAATCAGCAACTCACAATGATATGAATACTGATCTAGTAATACAAATAAAGGGACATTTACTCTTCCTAATATTTCATGCAAGATTGTTGAATTAATAATTGTATAAATATTTGATGTTAATAAAAATTAATATTTCAGCAATTGTGTAACTGTCCACTTTAATAAAGAATTGGAGGATCATATCTCACTTTCAAATGAAATAAGTTTAAGTGAAGTGCACCAAAAAATGTGTATATGTAATTTAATAGAGTACAAGGAAGTCATATGATGTCCACATCAGATTTTTTTGTATTCAATCTGATGAAT